>NW_026125409.1:0-134270 GCF_943737965.1 Phodopus roborovskii
CTAACTACTTGACCAGATGGGCAGGTGAGACAGTGGAGGGAGCCCAGCAGGTCCATATAACTCAACTTCTCCTCCTCCTTCCCCCTCTCCCTCCTTCCTCTCTCCCTCTCTCCCTCTCTTCCTCCCTCTCCCTCCCTCCCTCCCTCTTCCTGCCCCTCTCTTCCCCCTTCCCTCTCTTCCCCTCCCCACTGTCTTCTTTCTCTTCCTCCCCATCCCCTCCCTCTCCCCTTCTCTTCTCCCTCCATCCTTCCCCTCCTCCATCCCCCTCACCCCTCTCCTCTCTCAGTGCTCTTAATCTTAATGAAAAGGTAATAAATCTGTGATCTTAACAGGACATATCACTTCTGCATTTTGTGCTCAGGAGCTCCCAGACTCCACCAAATTAACTTCTTTTCCTTCTTAGTGGTTTGCTCTCTAAAATCATAGCTTAAATGCACTTAATACCAGCCCCTAATCCTATGTTATGAGCTTGGCTTCTCCAGCGACTCAAGGGAATTTTATGGGTACAGTGTTCACTCTTGAATTTTATGATTGTTGTTAGCTTTATGGAACCATGGAAACATTCAGCACTTTATTATTATCAAATCAGTTTTTCTTTATATAAATGGATCTTAGAACTTTCTCCCACATTCTCTAATAAAGGTTTTATTATTGTGAGTGTGTGCTAAAATTTTAATTATAGTCACTGAAAGATGAGACAATGAGCTAATGACATTTCAGAATAAACCATTTGATCCTCACTTTACTCTGAGAAAATGATATCTTGTTATTTTCCATTGAAAAAATGATGTAAATTAACAAAAAGAATCCTATTACAGAGTACCTGTGTTAGCAGCCCTTCCTGACTTTCAAAACTATTGGTTTTTGAGGAAAATGGGCACATTTCGAGAATGTACTGTATGCCTCTGTTTGCATCTGCATCAGGGAAGGGGACTGACTGCTTTTCTCTAATTTGTTTAGAAACACAAACACAACTGCTTCTGTGTCCAGGAGGTAGTGAGTGGACTGCGGCAGCCTGTGGGTGCTAAGTCCACAGTGGCGATGGCTCCATCGGTCTCTTCATTCTAAGAGAAGGGAAGGCTATGTGAAAATCCTAACCCCAGAAGGAGACGCCCATGTAAGCCTTTACTCTGACATTCACAAACTTGTTCAAAGTCGACTAAAGGTTGGCTTTTTCTATTTCTTTATTTTTCTGCCTGTGTAGAATTTATCTTAAATGTTCTTTTCTTCACTGGGGGTTTATTTCTGTAATAAAATAAAGAATATCTGAAAGGGGAAATGAGATAACCCAGAGAACAACACTACAACTAGAGGACAATGACATTTTTGTTTGATTTATTGGCTGCTAAGAAATGTAAATAGGGTGATATTATGATGTTCATATTTAAAATAACTTGTTTTTAGATCTTAGCTAAGGCATAAAATTTCATTCACACTTATGAACAGAAAAAAAAGATGTTATTTTGGAAACTGTAATTGATTATTTTATCATGACTTTGATTTTGTCATGAAAAAATGTTTTTCATACTAGGACTTCTTTGTACAATGCTTTATGTATGTTAAACGTTTGTATCAATAATTATTCTCCTAGACTGCAAGTATACTCATCACTTTCTTTCCCACCCTAATTTGAAATTCCAGTCAAATGACACAGGTATATGAATAACCATCCTGTTCAAATCACATGAATGACAGGCAGTGCTGGTAGTAGGAGGCTGTACGGCACCGCAGCATCCTGAAACTGAGACACATGCACCCAGCGAATGGCTGTGAGAGTAAAACAAATAAGCCATGAGTTCCTGAAAGAATTGGTTCCTCCTTTTTTCCTTTTGAGCAGAAACAGAACCAAAGGAGGATTTACATTCTGAGACTCATATAGGATAAGGACTCCTAGATTTGTGTCCCAGTCTCACTGGGGAGACCACCAAATCAGAAGGAACAAGTGAGAGAAAAATATATTCCCAATATCTGTTCAGTAAATACTGGGTGGAAAAAAAGGCTAGAATGAGCTGAAAGAGAACAAGGTTCTCTGGGGTTGGTGAGAACACAATTTTTTGGGTAAATGAGAACACGGGTTCTCTGGGTCGGTGAGAAACAGGTGTCTTCTTGGGGTCGAGGAGAACACAGGTTCTCTGGACTGAGTAAGAACACAGGTTCTCTGAAGTCAGGAGAACAGAGTCTTGTGATCAGTGAGAACACAGGTTCTCTGGGTCGGTGAGACCACAGGTCATGCTGTACACATTAGAACCATGTGGACTTGTAAAATGTTGATGCATCTAACACCTCACAAAAGAAGTAAAGATGGAAACTGAAATGGAGGGCACTGACTTAGCATCTGTGAAGTCCTGGTCAACCCCTACCATAAAAATGAAGCAAAGCAAAAAAGAAAATAAACAGAAATCAGGTCCAGAAAGAGGGCCAGCATATAAAAACATTACCCATGTAAGCCTGACAACTTGTGTTCAATCACTGGACCCCATAGTGGGAAGGACACACCCTGGACTCTGTCTTTGGCTTCATCCCTGAGCCAAGGCACATCCACATCCACTGACTAATAATAAATTATACACATTATTTTATTATATATTCATACATACATACATACATATCTTTTGGGGCTGGGTATGTAGCTTGGTATAGAGTGCTAACCTGAAATGCATGAGGCATGACTCCTCTTCACCCTGAGATACATGCCTGTGATCTCAGTATAGCTAAGGCTGGAAGGTCATAAGTTCAAGGCCAGCCAGCATTAGAGAGTGAAATCCCATTGTCATTTTCAATTTTTTCATTTCTTATTATTTTATATGTACAGGTGTTGTGCCCTCATGTGTATCTGTGTATTGCATGCATGCCTTGTGTATGAAAGCCAGAAGGAGACCTGGAGCTACAGAGGGTTGTGAGCCCATCACGTGGGTGCTGGGAACCCAATATGTATTTTCTGATAAAAGGACTGGTGCTCTTAATTGCTGAGCTAGTCTCAGCTGCCACCCCATCCTACTTTAAATACATACATATATATCCATATCCATATCCACCATATCAGGAAGGGGAGGGGAAGGAGAAGGTTTGACAGGAAACAGCTTCCGCACCACGACAGAGATTATTTGAGTGAATCTATTATTTGAACTGGTGGCTTTAAGGAAACCACACTAGATTTCAGAGATGATAATCAAAAGCAAGCACTAATGAGTTTCTAGCCTTGTGCTCTTAAAAAACATCTCTGAAAATGGGTTTTGAAACTCCCTGTATAACACCACAGAGCAAAGATAAAAATGACATGTATGGTGGCTTCCTCCTGAGAGAGTGAAATGTGCACGTGAAGGAGAAACAGAGAAACATGTTAAAAGTATCCTTTATAATTCCACTAGTTTAGTTTCACACACCTCCTTCTGTTTCTTTATATTAAAATGAAAAGAGCTTTTTCTTAGAAGCAATGTTTAGTAGCTTTTGTCCCAAACAACTTTTAATAACATTAAAAACAGACCACATGCACATATCTTCTTCTACTATATTTTGGGACTTCTCCTAAGATTTGGAAACTTTCTAAAAAACTTGCTTTGTAGAGCTAAAGAATGGCCGTGTTTAACTTAAAGCACTTCAGGTCTTCCAGAGGACCTAAGTTTTGGTCCCAGCTAGGCGTGCTATCTCACAACCACCTGTAAGTCCACCTTCAGAGGACCTGATGCCCACCACTGGTCTCCTTGGACACCAACATACAGACCCACACACACTTTTTAAGTCTCATTATAAACTTCCTTTTAGATGGTTCTATTTCCTTCTTATTCATCTTTAGGATGTCTCTATCATTCCTAGTTTTTCCCCACCGTAAGCAAAGTATCACTCTTGTATCTATTGCTAAACCGGCCAATGAATTAATCTCTTAGCATTCATTCATAAAAAAAATGTTTCAGTGGAATATATAACATAAATACAAATTCTGTTTTAAAACAATTTCAAATTACGGTTATAACATATTGCTTTCTAATATTATTTCAGAAAAACAATTTGAACTTTTAAAAAGATACATATGATCAAAAGTAGCTGTGACAAAGGGCTCAGAACCCCGGAAACTTTGCTGTACAAAGTAATGAAAGTGCTCATCTTATTTCTGCTTCAATTTAACTGTCTAAAGAACAGATGGCTCCCTTTTAAAGTCACAAGTACGGAAGTCCTCTATTCAAACTCACATGTTCACTGGGATACTGAGGACAGATCCAGTGGACTATTCTCTTCTGCTCTGTCAGGGAAACATTTTACAATATAACAAAATTGCCCAAGGCAGGACATCACAGTCTAGGGGCTCCGCAGTGATAACACCGACTGGAAGTCTCCAGAAATTGTGGAGCATGAAGAAACTTGTTGACCTTGATATCTGGGTTTCCAGAGGTACCCCAGAGCTTCTAGAGATGTTACATAAACTTCAAAATCTATTATCCCCAGTGAGCAGATAGGGCACACTCAAGAGAAGTCTTTACCCCTCTTAGGCTCTGACACCAATGACACCACCTTGCTAGGAATCGTCCCTTAGATGTTCAAGTGTCAGTGAGGACAGAGAACCCATCCTGCAGCAGCCCATGCTGCTTAGACCTGTGCTTCAGGAGGCCCAGCCAGTATGTGAGGGTGGGGGGTCACTATGTTCACCAATGGATGAAGTATACCACTGCTTGTGATGGCTTGTTGCCCAGAAACTTTGAAAACAAAGACATTTCAGAGTTACTTTCTTTGGTCCCTTTAGTAACAGGAATACTTGATAAGCTTATGTGAATTTTGTAAATGACCACAACCATTCTGCATAAATGATACTAGTAAGACTTTTCACAAGTCATTTTACAAGCTATTCTGTTTTTTTTTTTTTCAATTTTAAGATCCTATATGATGGCATAAAGTCATTTAACTACAACACTCAGATCACAGAATTAATTAATAATTCTGACCCAGCCTCCACATGCCCAATTAAATGAAAATTATAGGAAATTCAGTGGAGAACTCAACCACATGACATCAATTAATGATCTATGGGAGTAAATCAAATCAGACATAAAGAAGAATCCCTGATTATAAGACTTTCTTAGAGCTAGCTAGTACTCTATACAAGAATTCTCGAATGTTCTCTCTTCTATTATCAATTCAGAATGCATAGTATTTTTCTGGCCCATAATAAAGGCAAATTGAACTCAGTTGATTCTGAACTTCTACCAGTCCTTGTCACTATTTGCATCCAATGCCATCTACAATTATCAATACTTGAGACACTGAGGCATAACCCTTTCCTACTCTGAGTTCTAGTTGTGTGTACTTAGGGGGGTGATATATGTGAGCCTCATACATTTGTACTCATGTATGCATACCCAGAGGCTACAGGTGGACACTGGATATCTCCCTTGATCACTTCTCCACATTTTTTTTTTTTTTGAGACAAGATTTCTCACTGAGCACAGTAATCACTGATTGGCTAGACTTGCTGGCCAATGAGTTTAGGGATCCACTTGTCTCTGCTAACACAGTTCTAAGGTTACGAGAGGTGTGCCAATGTGCCTGCATTTTGTGTGTTTGTGAAGTAGGAGTTTCTTACTGTCAGCAAGTTTTTTGCCTGAAATATAAGAGATCATAGTATCTGGGGGTTAACTGTGTCCAGTTCACATGACAATAGTGATCTGTAAGTACACGCTGCTCAAGCATAAAGTTTCCTGTAAAACCAACCTGGATGTCACAATTAAGGAGTCATATGAAATACAACTTAATTTATAAGACCACCACTATAGTGACACTAAAGAGTTGGGGAACAGACACTGACCTTGCTTTCCTTTGTCTGCTGAGATGCTAAGGAGTGTAGCATTTCCCCATTATCTGACTCCAGGTTTTTATTATTTAGACCAATTAGGAATCCATTTACACCTGTATTGTCTGACCTTGTGCATATGTGTTGTTACTGTTGATTCCACTTGACAGGGGCACAAAGATATGTTCTCTGTCTCCAGGTCTTTAGATGCCTGGCCTGTGGAGTGTTGAGGCTGGCTTCCTCTCTGGGTTGAACCCCAGCTTCTGAGGTCAAATGTGTAGAAGTGTGCTCTGTCCAACTCCCCAGAGACAACAGACAAGTGTTCTCAAGAATGGACACTTGTTTGTCATACTGACCGAGAGCTTGTGTAATAAATAGGCTCAGGCAGAATGCTTTCCCACAGCATTTTAATGGTTGGTCACTCCCCACAAAGGATGAGACTCATTTTCTCTGCCTGGTCTACAGCCAGGTGCTATGTCAACCCCCAGGACTCACTGGCAGAGCACCAGCAGTCTTTCCCGTGTCTTTGTTAACTCACAACTGTGAATGACTCATCCAGCTTGGAGTGAAGAGATGCACTAACTGTGAAAATGTAAAACACTGACATGGATTTATGATAAATAGTATTTTTTAATAATGTGTGTGTGTACGCATGTTTATATGTACACATGAAACACATATATGGAGGTCATGTTAGTTATTTCCCTTTCACCATAGGTCCTAAAGATTGTGCTCAAGACATCCATCGAGATAAGTAGAGGCAGCCTGACCCACTGAACCATCTCATAGGGCTGACATCAAGCTTTAAAAATGCCTTAGCTCACCCATTACATTCGTATCTTTATTTTCTCCATGTTGGAATCCAAATGCTTACTAGCTGGCAAATTATGATCATTATGTTCGAGGAGTTCACTGTCTCTCCATTAGTCCTATTTATTAAGGACCTGGACCCCCGAAAGTGCTCTAACATAACTCCGGGGATCTAGAAGTCAGCCATGCCCTGGTAAATGTGCAAAAGGAAGGAGTAGTCTGCACCTAATCCCTCATGAGAACTGGTATACATCACTCACCATTTGATCCCTGGTGAGCAGCCAGCTTACAGAGAGGGTCACATCCTCAGCCCCCAGCTTGCAGCATGCATCAGAGCTAAAAGACTTGTCTGTCACTGGAGCAAGTGTCACTGGACCCCTTCACTCTATGTCTACTTGGAACCTCCTTCAAAAGATGCTTTTGAATCATCCTTTTATGAGGGAGGAGAGTACATAAAGAAAAGCTGCTGATTGACCAAGTGACTGAGCCCATTGAGGTAGGCTCTTAGAGACCCAGTCCTAGTGCCTGGCAGTCCCAGGAACATGTGGAGGATGACAGAGGTGGATTTGGGGGCCAACACCTGCCTGTGCAGCTCCTGGCTTGTAACTCACATGCAGAATTGCCAGTATTTAGAGTTTGCTAAAATCTAAGTGTTCACTGTCTGCCCACTGGGGGGACAATGTGGTTTTTCAGAATTCTTGTGTTTCTGTCATTCTGTTTCAGACCTGATGGCAGCCCCTGGAATGTTTGTAGTGTACCTGCTTGGTGATAGGATCCAATGCAGAAGAGAGAAACAATTTGCTTTTTCCAGTCATGCTGTAAGCATAGCATGCATAATGTATCCAGGCAGCAGTGACTGGACCATGTGTAGAAAAATCCCTAAAAAGGAGTCAGTACCCATACTTTAATTTGAGAGAAAGCACACAACCAATTGAAAAACAAAAAGTGAAATTATATTTGTAAAACAATACTATAGGGACATCACCATTCTGTTAGTTTTGTACACTGCCTGACATTTATCTAAACGATTTATAATTGTTTCATCTTTTAAGATAGGTCCTCTGTACCCAGGCTAGCCTCAAACTCGCACCTTCCTGCATTAGCCTTCTAAGGTTTAATTACTGATGTCAGCCAACACACCCGGCTTTATCTTTAAAGTTGAGGACATATCAAACCACGCCTAAGTTGCTTAAACTGCACTAGGAAGATAATTGTTATAAAGACAGAATAAACATATTTTAAATTCCTAAGAACAGTGTCTTCCCCCAAACACATACTTTAAGCACCTTTATATTTTGAGTGTTTATAAATATGGTCCCAAACCAGTCAGTTAAAAAGTAAACAAAGTTTTTTACAGCACTGGTTTAATCTTTTGTTTTTTATCAAAGCAGTACTCCACCTTATTGGGGATTGCTGGTGCTTGTGTCAGCATGCTCTGAGCTTTATCAAAACAAAGTCATTTTCAATTTTAAGTGTTTAATCTCATGTTAGATATAGTACTAACACTAAAATAAAAGACCCTTGCTTCAAGCTGACCTCTCAGATAACAAAACCTGAAATCCAAATGGTTCAGAATCGAAGCACTGTGTGAGCGCTCTCTCTCTCTCTCTCTCTCTCTCTCTCTCTCTCTCTCTCTCTCTCTCTCTCACACACACACACACACACACACACACACACACACACTGGGGCATCTTTGACTCTGAGGCTTTTCCTCAGATGTTGCAGTCAGACTACCCTTTGTGAGGTGCTGTGGAGATCGTTTAGTGGATAAGCACTCCCTCGCTGTGCAAGCATAGAAACCTGAATTCAATACCAGAAGCCCCATGTAAAGCACATAGCACAGGCACCTATCTCTAAGAACATCTGTAGGGAATGAAAAGTGGAGATACGACCATCCCTGTGAGCTCATGGGCCAGCTAGCCTGGGTACAAAACAGGAAAATGGCAGAAGGCAAAAATTGTCCACCCTGTTGTTAAGACCTTTGTAACTAGTAGAAACGTGCTTGCTTGATGCCAGTCAGACTCAGTTTCATCTATGAATTCTTTCTCATCATGTATCCCATCTCTGCCTGAGTGACTGCCTTGATGCTCTCTGATGATGTGGAAGAGGTATGTTTCCCCTCTGTGTTAGGGGATCCAAAGGCAGGGGTTAGGTGGGGGAAGATTAGGAAAGTTCCTACGTGAATGTCACATTTACTGAAGATTTCAAGGGCTAAGAGAAATGTGACTCTGGCGATTCTGTGGGTAATCAGGTAAAAAGGAAAGAAATTCCAAGAAATGTCAGTTCAGAGCCAGCCTCTGCCACTTTGGAAGGCATTGGTCCTCGGGGCATCCACTGTCTTCTAGACTGTTGATTAGAACACAGCAAACTGTTCCACTCAGAGTAGTTGGTTGTCAGCTTCCCTGTGACCTATGACCTCATGAAGAAGACACAACACTGGAAACTGTTTTAAATGGTAGATGGTAGCATGCCAGTCCCTTTTATAGATACTCAATGCATTTGTGAGGAGTATAAAGTGTGAGAGACCTAAGATCTACTCGCTCAGCAAATACTAAGTAGCCAATGCAGTTCCACACTGTAATCCTCTAGCAAGCCCTGATGTCTACAGAGATACCCTGCCCTTTCTCCCTTTTTTACACTTTTTTCTAAGTCATAGATTACCTCTATTGTCACTACATGCTACCCCTTAGGGAAGTGGTTAATATGCCATCTCACAGATAAAGACACTGGGGCTCAAAAGTAAACTGTGTAAGAACACAAGCATTAGAGGCAGATTTCAGCCACATATTGAGTACCTCTGTATTCTAACCATGACCCTGACTGTCAAGATTAGATGACAGGTCTATAGAAATAAAATTACTCTTGATACCTGTGATGTTTTCCTTGCCCAAAAATAATAAGCCTGGGATGTGCCTTTTTTTAAAAAAAAAATTAATTTAAATGTGACTCCAGGCACTGGAGTGGTAGAAGAAGTGCTAAGGACTAGTGCCACTCTTACAGAGGACCTGAGCTTGGATCCCGCACCCAATCCAGGCAGCTCCAAACAATCTACTCCAGCTCCAAAGAAGATTACACATGCTCTTTTTGAACTCCATAAGCAGCTGCATTCACCTGCACATACCCCACACAGACACACTCATTTATACACAATTAAAAGAATCTTTAAAATTTAGAAGGAAAATGTGGCCCTAGGTGAAAATGATTCTTTTCTATAGTCCGTCCTTTGGACACTGGATGATGGTGAGGCAGACCCTCCATTATGGAGTTCCTTAGAGTGATGAAGCACTGTGCAGCCTACCAGGAGAGCTCCACATTTCAGTAGCATCTGCCTGCTTTTGTAGCAGTTTTTCTCTAACCTGTGTATTCTGGTAATGCAGATATTCTCTGTGTTTACTCTAAATCGTTTTTTTGTCAATCTGCCACAGAGTCAATAAATCTGGGACGGCGAAGTGGGAAATACACTGAGACTGAGAAGTAAGACCACACTAGCTTTACCCATGAGCAGCTACTGCTCAAAACATAGGCTTAGACTGTCAGAATGGGCAGGGCTGTTGGGTTGAGTTGCTTTTAAAATTACCATATAACATCCTGTTACAGTGACTGCTTTACTCAACTGTTTGTTTGTTTGTTGTTGTTGTTGTTGTTTTTAAGCAGACCAATAAAAGTTTCTTAAAAGAAGGTTTTATAGCCAACTAATAGGGGGCAAATATTAATAAGTGCAGGGAAAGGTAATGGATGCCCAGTAGAAAATGGCTGTAAATGGATGGCCTTAGCTACCTCCTCTTCTCAGATCCCGAGCACAGAAGCCACATTCCCACTTTCACTCTGCTGAAAGACACTCCCCACAGTGTTACTATAAAGCTATAGTGAACCTGGTATGGGGGACCTGGCAGATCCCATGGCAGGCGAGGGTGGCTCAGGCAGGGACAGACATGCCAGGCACACAGAGCTGTTAGTGAGAAGTTTTATTTGAAAGGAAAGAGAAAAAAGGTAAAGAGACAGAGAGACAGAGAGGGGATAGAAGAGTAGAGAGAGAGACAGGAAGAGTCCTGTCCTGCCCCAGGGGGACAGTCAGAAAGAGAGAGGGGAAGAGAGTGCTAGTGGGCCGGGGTCTTTCCTTTAAAGGGGTCCTTTGTACCTGCATCCAGACTAGTAGTCAAGGAACACTGGGCTGACCAGGGTACTGCCCCTGAGTGTATCCTGCCAGGTGACAGAGGCAGGCCAGCTTAATGCCTGACACACGGCCGGTCTAAAAACAAATCTGCATTTGGATTTGTTTTCTCGCTCCTATGATCATCTTCCAAATTTCCATCCATAGCATGTAGTTTTTCAGTTTTGTCTCGTTGTGTGTGTGTGTGTGTGTGTGTGTGTGTGTGTGTGTGTGTGTGTGTACACATTCTAGAAATGTATTTGTTATGTAAACCAAACATGTACATGTACAAAATATTTTTCAATTACCACAATAGTGCCTTAATGTAACTATTAACACCCTATGAACTGGTATTTAGTTTTTTTTAAGACTGTAAAATCAAACTGTCATAACATTGAAACCCCCTCAGATGTAGGGATGTATCTGAAATGCTTTAAAAACTGATTATTAGTTAGACATAAAAATCAACCTTTCTGTTTTCAGTCAAAATGTGCTTTGAGAGTTCAGGCTCCTATCTGTGAGGGATTGTTTTATAGTTGCCATCATACAGAAAATTTAAAGAAAAAACTTTCCAAAACCATGTCATTTTCTGTTCCATGTGATCTTGTGACTAAGAGACAGCACACCTAGTTACAGTTGTCTCAAAATTACCACCAAAAAGGAACTCAAATTTAAGTTCTCTCTAGCAAATTTCCATTCACTCTGCCTGGGTATGTATGCATCCAGCTTAATCACTAGCCTCATCTACTCACCCAATTCGTGTACAGACCTACACTTAAGATCACAGAAAAAAATTATTAAAAATAGTGTAAGGTAGTATTTATTACTCTGTCATCCCTACACATGGCCGAGCAAGGGTAATATTTGACTGCACGAGTGCCTCCACTGCTGGTAACTGAAATTATTTAATTGAATTATAGAACTGAATCTAGGATGTCTAAGCTAACACAGAAATTAAAGTGTGTCTAAAAGGAGCACATGGCTTCATACATGGCTACAATATTTCTGAGAAAAAAGAAACCCTCCTTTCAAATATTCAACTGTGGATAATGTTGTCTTTCTCTTAAAGACTAGCCAAATTATTTACTTTTTCTTTTAATTCTAATAAACTGCTTTTAACCCACCCTCTTAGCCTAAAGCACCTTTGATCCAACTGGGATCACAAACCTAAAGCAAGAACATCTGTCCTCAGGCTGTTTCTAGATAGGGACATCTGCATAGCACCCCCACCCCCAGCCAGCCGGGCTGCAGGGATTAGAGGGGCGGAGGGTTGAATTTCATTCCCACTAAATGCTGCACTTCCTGAGAAAGATGAGAGAGGAAGAAACCCCTTTTGTGCATGAGTGTGAACACACCTGTTCAGGAAAAGTGAGGCAGAACTTGAGCCCACTTCTCCCCCAACCCCAAGCACACACAGGTCACCAAACATCTGTCACAAGTCATCAACAACTGTCCTGGACTGAATTCAGCCGGTCTCTCCTTGCGCCTGTGTCACAATTACAGCTTCTTTTTACATCTCCAGGAACTTGAAAGGTCAGATCACCCCAGGATGTTAATAATGTATTTATACCCATCACCCGGGGCTCACCTCAGGCTCCTGTGGGGGCTCCACTAAAGACTTTACCTAATACTGGGATAGTTCCTTAACTGCAACCTATAAGGTGCTGCACTCTCCCCCCTACCCCCCATTTTTTGGTTTTGTTTTGTTTCTTCTGATTCTTGGCTTTGACTAAAATGTGTATGCGTGTGTGTGTGTGTGTGTGTGTGTGTGTGTGTGTGTGTGTGTGTGTGTGTAAGATTAAGTGTGTGTGTGTGTGTGTGTGTGTATGTTCCTCTGAGCAAAATGAAAAAGCCATTTACTTAGATATGGTGATAAGATGGTTTTCTTTCTTTGGGAACAATTTTTTAGAATTCTACTAAGTAGATGATAAGCACAGGACCTGAGTTCAATCCCCTAGAATCTCCATAATAATGCCAGCTTATAGCCAAGCATGATAGGGTGACTTAAGCTTATAAATCCCAATGCTGGGGAGGCAGAGACAAGTGGGCACTGATGTTTACTGGCCCACCAAGGTAGCCACTAAAGTGACACCAACATACATGCTTCTTGGCTCTAAAACTCGTAAAGCAGAAAAGCCGCATGCTATAAAATTATGGTCAAGAGAAGTGGCCTATGTAACTCATGTTTGCCTGGGTCTCTTGGAAAGTGGCCCCTGCTTTCTTCTGATTTAATGATCCAGAAAAAGGCAACACTCCCTGGCAGGACCTCCCACCTGAGCACCATTTTTCTGTGTGGTCATCGTTACTCAGGTAGTTTTCAAAGGCACAGTACCCTCAGCCCCACATGAGGCTTCAGGTTTCAACTAACAGCAGGGTCCTGTCTTAAATGTTCAGGGTAGCAACACGATGATTGTCCAAACCTGGATTTGAAGGTGAAAACACTTAATGACCTTTCCATAGATGGTGCTTAGAGTGCTGGGAAAGGGACAGCTTACAGTCATGCAGAGGTGGAGGGAGAGGCACAGAGAAGGAGTTTGCAGAGCCAAGCAACAGTGGGTTGGCAGAGTAAGAAGTGCACAGTGGATCTCACTGTGAAAAGGGGGAATTGCTTTGGAGATTTAGACGTAAGAATGACATGACCTAAATTGATCCTTAAAAGAAAAACAAGATCAGTAACCGTCACATTGTCATGTTGGGAGTAGACAGGGAAGGGCAAGAGTGAAAACAGGCCATGAGGTCAAATAGCAGCTTCTATCTACTCCCAGCTCTGTTCAAAGTGCTTTGTGCCCATGGGCCACCAGCTAACCCTGCCAGCCTCAAGTAGTCACCTACAAAGTGAAGTCAATAGTAACTACACCCTAGACAGTTTCTTCAGATGCCGGGTTAGTAGTTGGAGAAGTATTCTGATATTTTCCTTATTAAGCATTTTATACACAGTGTTTTCTGGATTTCTACTTCCTTCTTAAGACTTTTAAGGGGCTAGGTTTGAAACTCAGTGCTTTAGCAACCTAAATTGTTTAATGAGATCCAGGAAGATCCCAGGGAAGTATCCATTGCAAAGAAGGGAGCCCAGTGTTTACCATTTGTAAATGCCAATTCATAAAAAACACTGACTGCTACCAACACTGGTCAAGACACCTGTGCCCCTGATCCTCTGGGGAAGGTACAGTTAAAGACAGAAAAGGGTCCTAAGACCAGATACACCGAAGATGAAATGATAATGAATTCTCAGATTATAGTTTCCTCATAAGAAAGATGCAAACAAGCTGTTGTAAGGAATTTCTGACTTTTAAGTTGTTCGGTAATTCAATTATTTCAGGAAATACCTAGAATCCGCTCTCAGGAGTAAGCTATTTCCAAATATTCTCAGTAGACTCCTTTGTCATTGGCATTTAGACAAAAATCTCAGCATAGCAAATCAGCTTTGGAAGCTGTCTGTTAAGCTCCCAAGAGCAGTTTCTTCTTCTACCTGAATCTGCAGCTACAGAAGTTAATGGGCTATGAACAGGGTAAATGGGACCTGAGAAGCTGAATGAGGAAGAGGCTATTGCTCGCTGATTTCCCTCTCACACTTAAGGTTTCTTGTGTCAGCCTTGCTTTGAGAGAAATTCCCTTGGTGCCAATTGACCTAACTTATTCCAAAACAATTCTCTGTTAGGAAAGAATAATTTTCATTGTGGGTGTTCCGTGAAATTGTATGCCTGGTCCCCTGTTATTACAGAGATGTGTGCTGTGCAATTGAGAGCACCAGCTTCATCTCCATGTCCTGTGTAGATTAGCACTATATCCCACACACAGAGCCAAATAATCTGTTTTAATTTTTATCCCATGCACATGCAGTTTAACTTTAAACAATTTTTTAATGTGCAAAATCCTTCTTTGCCTAATATTAAACCAAACTTTTCGTATTTAAATTATTAAAAACAAAAAGTCCTAAAGGTAGGGAGACTTGCTTCAGTCACAAAATAGCTTTTCTTACAAATATTTTTTCAGTTGGTTTTCTTGGATTGGTTTAAGTGGCATCTTCATTTTCTTTTGAAATCATGTGAATGCATTTTTCCCCAGTGTGAGAGGGGAATTAAAAACTTGAACAGGAAAGTTCCAAAAAAGACTGTAATGAACCTAATCAATGCATTCTTCTTTACTAGGCAATGTTGTCTGCTGGGGTTTCTGCAGTGTTTTTTTAAACCCCAATAAATCAATTAACCAATATTCATTCTAAGATTTAATTTGCTGAATAGAATATATGTGCTTTTCATCAGGGCGCACATCTTTTTAAGTCTGGAACCACCACACACAAAGAATTTAATTCTGACAGATATTTGTTCCCGCATAAATACTTTAGGGCCAATAGTTGTCCCCACTTAATCATGCCTCTTAAAAGTAAATTCCAGAAAACCTGAAGCTCCCAGTGACCCCTAGGAAGGTGAGTTGTCAGTAAATTACTTTATGATGTGCCCCTGGGAAACAAGTCTGCCAGGACTTGGGGGTGGGGTGGTTCTTGCCTGGAGGAGGTTTGGCCTTTTAATTTATCTGACCTTCCCTCTACTAATTCCACTTGCCTGTTGGCTGCTAGCTGCATTGTTGGTTATCATAGTAGAAGAGACTTACAGGCTAGGAGACTGTGTTAACCACACATTTGTTACTTCACTTCCAGATGGAACCTACTAGTGATCATTTGATTTCTGAACATTTAATGATCTGAGATTAGAACAGATTGAAGTAAATTATGACTGCCTTGGGTGACAATAGGAAATGGCTGCATTGAAGTCTGCCCCCTCTTGCTTTGCTTATTTGAATGTTTTGTGACACTCAAACATTTATAGGAACCAGTAGATATGTATGAAAATAACATGTCAGAATTATGTCCTTTTTTTTTCACAAACTATTAAGGTATTGGAGACAAATCTTCACTAGTTTTGTTTTCTCTCATAAGATGTTATGGTGTCATAGCAAACACAGGAATTCATATTGTTTTAGGTTTTTTTTTAACAGACTAAAAATACAAAATAATACTTTTATAGGCTATAGAACAAAAACTTTTATACATTTTCTGTTAATGGCATAACGCCTGTAGATTTAGATGTCTATCTCCAACCTCATGAATATCTAATTTTCCTTTTGTCCCATTAGTTTTAGCTGCCACAAAAGGGCTAGTATCTCAAATTCTTTCATGCAGTCCTTTTTAGCTAGGCTTTATTTCCTGTAAGTGTTTCATATCATTAAATGGTGTGTGTGTGTGTGGGGGGGTGGTTTGGGGGTGTATATGTGTGTGTGTGTGCTGTGTGTATGGTATATGTGTAGGGTGGTGGTGGTGGTGTGTATGTGTGTGTGGTGTGTTGTGTGGTATTATGGGGGTTGTGGTGTGTGTGTATATATGTGTGTGTGTGTGGCATATGTGTAGAGTGATGGTATGTGTGTGTGGGGTATATATATGTGTATGGTGTATGTGCGGTGTGTGCATGTGTATGTGTGGTGTGTGTATGGTATGTGTGTGGTATGTTTGTGAGGCGGTGGTGGTATGAATGGGGGGAATGTATATATGTGTGTAGAGTGTGTGTGGCATGTGTGCATATGTGTGTGTGTGTGTGTGTGTGTGTGTGTGTGTGTGTGTGTGTGTGTGTGTGTACATCTAAAACACTATGTGGCAGAATGAAATAGTGAGAAAGACAAGCACAGACTAAATGAAGACTCTCTGTAATTGGTCTGGTTTATGATCTGTGAATTGGGCAGCCCAGGGTTTGCAGCTGAAGTCAGCCTTTCAGGCAAACCAGCAGTTCATGGCCGGAGCAGCAAAGCTGTAAGTTCAGTAGCTCCACAGTGAGGAAGGAAAGAGATGAGCCGGTACCTTCCTGCCTTCCTGTAATGGAGTTTCAGGCTCAGGAGCAGATGTAAACAAAAAGGAAGCTTTAAACCTGGTTTACACACACCCAGAGTAACTCCCAGGCGCTGTTAATCTGGGTATAGGGTTTAAAGGATGGGAAAGCATTAAACTGATGACCTTAGTATTGTAGGGGTGTAGTCATGTGCCTCCAAACACAGGACGCTCTTCCCCAACATTCGTCCCCATATCTGAGAGAGATAATGAGAGTAAACAACAGTATAGATGTCACTCTCTGACAACACTACACAGATTTTACTTAAGAAAATGATAAACAAGCTCAAAATCTAAAAGCAAATTTGGAAACAATAGCTAGAACACACTTCTCATCAAGATGCTGATACCCTATCTTAGACTTCGTCTACTTGTTGTGTTGAAAATATGCAGATTTATTCATTACAGAGTGCTCCATACATACTCCTTGGAGATTTGCTGTTCAGTTACCATTAAGACCTGAACCAGAGACTGCATTGACACTGTGAGGGCCCATCTCTGAAGCCATTTGTGGATCCATTGCAAAACCCCCAGAACTGGGATTTGGGAGGCAGCTTTCCTCATGGAAATATGGGGGCTTTGGCCAAAGGAAAAGGACAGGAAATACACATATGCATGCAGACATACAGTGCGAGGGAAACAACAACCTCCAGTCTAAAGAGAAAGGGGAAACAGAAACAGAACTCTGAAAGTGATTGGTATCTTCTAACATCAAATCTGGGAGATGCCAGAGGCAAGAGAAGGTGACTCCATCCTGTCTGAGGATGACTGTGTCTTCCTTGTAAGTGATTCAGCAAACATAGGTAAATGAGGAACCTTAGGTGTATGAGGCTCTGGGGCAGGATGAGGACCACACCACACACTGCCACTGAAGCCTGTAAGGAGTAGGGTTTTTCCTCCCGCCGCTGGTCTGGTCCTGCCGCCGCACCAGCCCCAATTAACACACTGAGACTCTGTATTTGATATAATTCTGTTGGCCAGGTACTAGTTTCTTATCGGCTAGCTCTGTCTTAAGTATTAACCCATTTCTATGTATTTCATTAACCAGTATGAGAAACATATATACATAATGGCATCTCCATCAGAAGCCAGAGAGGAGCTGTGTGGTACATCTCATGTGCTCTGCTAAGAATCTGGGTGTCTGCAGTAGATAGCAAGGACAACATGGCCACCCCTAGTGCAGTGTCTGGTCTCTGTACCCACAACCCATGACTGCGATTTCATAGCTTTTCTTTGTCTGGAAGCAAGGTAGATTAAGAACTGAATCAACAACTGAATGCAGAATGAATCTAAGCAAAAACTGAAACTCAACTCAAATGGGCTTAACTAAAGTAAGTCCTGATTTTATGTCCCAGGACTTCACCTCTGCTAGTACAGACTGTACAGTCCTAAGAGTGTAGCAGATCCTGGCTTTCCCTCCAGAGAACCAAGACAAGTCCACTAAGCGATGGATCCCTCTCCTCCCCCCCACCCAAGGCATACCTCTTCTGTGCTACTTTGTGTGTGTGTGTGTGTGTGTGTGTGTGTGTGTGTGTGTGTGTATGTTGGTTACTTTTCTATTGCTGTGGCAAAACACTGTGACCAAGACAACTTATAAAATAAAATATTTAATTTGAGTTTACATTTTAAGAGAGTTAGAAGTCAGTGATGGCAGAACAAAAATATTGGGGGTAGGAATAGCTGCGAGCTTACATCTTGATATGTAAGAGAAAGCAAAGAGAGAGGAGTGGGGGATCCAACCCCAGGGACACACATCCTCAACAAGGTTGTACCCAATCATTCCCAAACATTCTCACCAACTAGAAACCAATTATTCAAATATATGGGGTGAGGCAAGACATTCACAATCAAACCACCAGTGGTATGTGCTACCAATGCTTGGCCAGGCCTGATCAATGATTCTTTCTTAGAGCCAGCAATAGAGCCTCTAAGAGGCTCTAAACAAGTGTCAAAGAATTAACACTCAAGCTCAAACTGGAGCACCATTAGGAGAGAAGAGGGTAGGGTGCTGGACAGCCTTAACAGTGGCTTAGCTTTTATTGCTAATATTTGTCATAAACCCCAAATTCTGTTCCAATCTAGTCTAGATCATAACCTTAACAGTTTAAGCAGCTGGAATTTAAAATAGACGTCTCCTCATCAGGACATGCTACCACTATTGTCTTTCTTCCTAGACATTTCTGGTCACTGAGCTCCTGAACTTTCTTCTAAGGTTTATCATAGTACATCCAAGGATGGCAAAACAACCTACTGAAGCATTCAGTTGGTGCAGTATGTCTGATTCAGCGTTTTCTCAGTGTGTGTCCAGTACTCATTCTTCATCTTTTGTTTGTTTGTTTGTTTGTTTGTTTTTTCAAGACAGGGTTTCTCTGTGTAGCTTTAGCTCCTGTCCTGGAACTTCCTCTGTAAACCAGGCTGCCTTCCAACTCACCAGAGATCTGCCTGCCTCTGCCTCCCGAGTGCTGGGATTAAAGGTGTGTGACACTGCCACCCAGTTCTTCATCTATTTTAATATGTCTTATGTTTAACATCAGGGTTAACATTTGATGCAGCAATATAACACACGCAAGAAATCACTGTGAATCTCCAGGTGTGATGCAGTCAAACGAGACTGACTGTTGAGTTGCAGAAAATGGGTCAACTAAGGTGTCTGAGGTTTTAGTAAAGCTCATCTACACCACCCAGAGTCTCCTCAGTTTGAAAGACTTTTTGTGACATATCTAGTTTTCTTTCTGTCTGCCAATCATATGTATTAGTGAGTCTCTATGGAGTTTGTAGCCAAATCTCCAGGGGAAAGAAAAAGGAAGAATATAAACAGCTGCCTCCAAAAGGCCTTTATAGAGAATAAGAAGGGTCTAATGGAGGAAATATAATATTGTAACATAGCTTGGGTATTTCTTGTGCCCTATGGTTTGAAGGTTCCCATTTTCTAACTAATGATACTGAGTTCCACCATGTGCAATTTAATTAACTTTGGCAAACAAGTTTGACACGCTTTAATCTGTCTTTAATTGTAGTTGTGTGATTAATGTGCAGCAAACTAGAGTGTAATGTGCTCATTATTTCTTTACATTTTGAAATATGATGGGTGTATCTGAATATTCCCAGACTCAGTTAGCATGCCTTTTCTAGACAGCCAATGTTCTCATTAAAATCTGTTCTTATTTATTCAATTAAGTGAAAACAAGAGAAAGTTTGAAAAGCTCGAATCCTGACTCTCTACCCAGGAGATGTGTGTTTTCATTTACTCTCTAACAATTAGGAAAAATATTTAAATTATTCATTTGTTTTTTCAGTAACAGCCTTTGTCACATTACTCTACTTAAAAAACAAAACACATTCAAAACCAAAAATCTAATTTTTGATTCATCTTTGTGTATATGGATGTGTGCATATTCTTGTGTATTTGTGTGTGTGTGTATGTGTGTGTCCATATTCTTGTGTGTGAGAGTGGTCACATGCATGCCACAGTGTGCATACAAAAGTCAGAGAACGCCATCAGACTTCAGTTCTCGCCTTGTGCCTTTCTGAGGCAGGCAGGGTCCATGCTGTTCACTGCTGCACACAGGCTACCCCACCTGTCTAGGATGTCCCTGTCTCAGCCCTGTCAGCTCACCGAGGAAGACTCAGATTGCAGGCATAGGTTACCATATCTGAATTTTGCTTGCATTCTGGAGAACTGAACACAGGTCTTCACACTTGGACAGCATACACTTTATCCACTGAGCCATTCCTTATGTGAATGAGTTCTAAGAAGGAGTAGTGTTTTTTTTAATGTAGCTCTTTCCTCCAGAAGGCATGCCTATGTTATCAGGATGACTTACCAAAAGTATCTATCTGTTCGACCAGCATTATATAAGTTTCTGTCACATTCATTCCTTCTAAGAGTGATGATTAATTTGCTCCCATGGAAAGCTGAAGTAACTCGACCTTCAGCTTTATTTTCACTGCTGTCACTCCTTGTCATATTCTGCCCCCTTGATCATGTGAAATGATGGGATAATTTTTCTTTAACATTGTCTTCTCACACATGGATGCTGTAGGTGAGACCCAGCCAGAAGATTATTAGCACAAGGTAGCTGGAAAGCCACTTTCTGTTTGAGCAAACCTCAACAAGAATGGTGGCATTCCGCTTAGTTGGATAGTTTGTTTTCTTGAGGTTACTGTGTGGGGGACTTACTAGATATTGTCCGTGTGTTCTATAGTTCTGCAAAAAGTAACATGGTAACATGCCACTCAGTGGCTCCTTGATTTGTTCATTGATAGACTTATTTGGTGAGCAACTGGCTTCTTTAGCATCTCCTAAATGGGTCAGTAAAACTGGGGAGAGCCCTGAAAACGTGTCTTCATTTAGTGAGACATTATGATAAACTAAGTGTAAAAACTTGGGTAAAGATGTGAGTGTCAAGGATAGAAAGGGAGAGAAGCAGAGGATCCATTTGTAGTTGTGTCCCAAGATTGCTTTATAAACAGATTCAAGTATCTCCTCATTTACCTGTTTCTTAAAGACAGCAAGACTGCATCATTGTTCTCTCTATTTACCTGGGAAATATTAACATACATAAAAGTTCCATCTACATTTATAACTTCTTATTAACCGAATAGTTTGATTAAAGCTGATAAACTGAAAGATAAATGATGGAAAATACCACTATTTTGTGACAGTATCAGGCAACGTGCAAATCATATCCTGTGTGTCTTAGTTACTTTTTATTGCTATGATCAGATACCATGATCAAGGCAACTTATAAAGAGTTTATTGGGGGCTGACATTTTCAGAGGGTGAGCCATAACTATCATCTGGGAGTATGGAGACAGGCAGGCAAACATGGTGATGGAGCAGTAGTTGAGAGCTCAGATCTGAGACAAAACCATAAAGCATGGAGAACTAGCTGAGAATGGTGTGGGTTTTTGAAAGCTCAAAGCCCGCTCACAGTGATACACCTTTTGTATACTTCTGAGGTGTTTTTGAATTTTAAAGTTTGGAACACTGATGTCAATTATACTTTTGCTAAAGGGATATTCAAGAATTAACAAAAATGTTGCCATGGTTACAATGGTTGGTTCTTGGAACTTAAGTCCAACAATTAAATAAGATTTGTCATAAATTATACCAACTACTTCCATATGTGTGGATTTTATAGTTTGTGGACCAATGTGAAGGGTGCTGAAGATGCAGTGTATGATAATGACTTTGATTAGGAGTTGACAGACTACAGATGGGATCCAGCCCACTGCTTGCTTTTGCAAATGAAGTTTCATTGACACACTTACATGATGCCCCTGGCAACTTCTGTACTCAACAACAATGCTGGGTAATTGTCATAGAGATTCTTAGGAAGCCTCCACATCCTAAATATTTATTCTTTCGCCCTTTGAGGAAGTAGTCACAAATACACTCTTCATTGAATTCATGTTGCTGTAAATATTTGAAGACACTAAGATAACATTCTTAGGGATATTTGAACACAATTATGGAACCTATAAAAATGCTAGCATATCTGTACACATTTTAGTATGATACGAAACAATACCAATTTCTTTTTTTATTTTTTAGAACAGTCTTGTTTTTCAATTTTACATACCAATTCCAGTTCTCCCTTCCTCTGCTACCCCTGCTTCTCCCAATCCAAACATCTTTATGGCCTGTATTTCTAGGGGTCTGAAATTTTTAGAACATCAGTTGTAGTGATGTACTCCTTTAATCACAGCACTGTGGAGAAAGAGGCAGACAGATCTTTTGAGTTCAAGACCAGCCTGGTCTGCATGATGAATTACAAGCAATCAGAGCTACCCAGTGAGATTCTGCCTCAAAAATATTTTCATGAATTTATTTATTTTGGTAGCACATGCCATGGCGCATGTGTGGGGTCAGGGTACAAAATATGGGAGTTGGTCCTCTCCTTCCACCACGTGGGTCCTGGGATTAAACTCAGGTTATCAGGCTTGGCAGCAAGTGCATTTACGTGTTGAGCCATCTTCCCATCCCATGTGACTGATTATAATGGACGCTAATAAAGAGAAAATGACATAGATACTTGTAATGTGCTTTGTAACTCTCAACTCTAAGTAACCTAGATATGATTTGTGTTCATACATATATATGCATATATGTGTGTGCATATATATATATATGTATACACATGTATGTGATTAAATATGTATTATATACATATAATCCTCAGTCAATTATCTTGGCTTCTGGATATACCATTATGTTAAGGCAAAGAGTAATTATATTTCCATGAAGCCAACAATGCCAGCATGACATCTCTATGGATGTCATGTCTTAAGGCATTAGAGAAGATAATGCAAGATGCTCCCTTCATATCTTCATTGTTCACCGTGTCACTAACCATCCTGACCTGACCCTTCACCCATGACATTGCCTACACACCATCATTTAGCATCCTTGTTTTACAAAACTGACATTTTTATCTCAATGCACAGTTTTGGAATTTTTTCTGCCTAAGCTCAATGGCTGAAGCATGTGTTAAAAGTCTGCTTAGTTTATCTTTAAATTTAGAACTCTTAGGGATGCAGTCTAAACAGCTTAGCTGTTTATGAACTAGAACTGAAGCTACACAAAACAGCACATATGTGACTCTAATTTCTGTAGATTTAAAAATTACAATTCCTTGTCTATGACACATTACATCATTAAAGTGGCCTTGGTGACACCTATGAAGTGACTAAGACCGAAGTGGTTTTTAAATTGGGGGATTTTAGATGACTTGAACTTAGCATCTTAGGCTAATAAAGCAACGCCATGGCTAAGCCAGCTTTTGCTCTCCTGCCTCCTCCGAACCTTCTGCTCCATTTTGTCATCAAGGAAATCAGAAGTGAGCCTGCAGAGAAGAGCCCTTAGTTTTGATTTCCAGAGTCCATGTCTTTCAGATTACAATTGCCTGTAATTCCAGATCCAGGATCTGATGCTCCCGTCTGGCATACATGTGCAACCATACCCATGTGGTGTCTGTTCAGACAGCACACGCATACATACACACCCACATATACACACATGAGCGCGCGCAGAAGGAAAGGAGAGAGAGAAACTAAGATGGGCCTGTAAGAGAATTAGGAAGTACTACTTTGCACAAGCCATCTCTGGTTCTCCCTCCTCTAATCATGTTTTTAGCATCACAGGGTATATGCATCGATCTTACAAGAAGCTTCGCTTATACAGTAAAATTCGAGTAGAGCTTAAATTATGCAGTCCACTATATTAAGCCCAGACTTTCCAGTCCACCCAAAGTTTCCAGTAAGTTCTATTTGACCTTTGTGTAAAGACCACCTTCACTGGGTGACTTATTTTGCTGCCCTCGTGGGTGGTCGAATGAGGCAGATTTCCCGTTGAACAACATAAAACTTTTCTTTGCCAACTGAACATTACATAGGGATGTGGCTTGGAGGGGCAGTTTCTCAGTACCATCAACAACTGCTTTCCTGGAACAGTCTGTTACTGAAGTGAGGAGTTTGCTCTTGGATTTGCCTTGAGTAGTATATGGATTGGTTTAGGAAGTGAGTGTGGCTGACCCACCAAATTACAGTGGCCATGATGTAATTAAGTTCAGCATCCTCCCTAGAGACTTTGAAAAGTACCATCATGATACCAAATCCTAAAAACAGAAATTTCCAAGATGCAGGAAATTAGTGAGGAACAGTCTTTGGGGAAAATGTTGAAAATTAGAAAATAATAATAATCAGTGAAAATACACTAAAATTATTCAAGAATATAACCTGTTCCAATACAAGTTTATATCTGTGATCCTGATATATTTTAGTCAGCAATTAAAAAAAAAAAACTAAGTGGGTGAAGGGATGGCCAGAAATTAATGATGCTATTGGAATTGGGATAGAGGTTTAAAATGTGCTAGAAATTTTCAAAATAAAGATTGAGTGGCATTTGCTCTGTGATTACTCAAGTTAAACTTTACTGAACCGTTATAGTAACAACTTAAACTATCAAGTTCTAAACAGTATAAACTAGTAAAATGTCATCTGAGGACTAAATGACAGTGCAGAGAGGGTCAGGGTCAGGGAAGGAATGAGAAGAGGGAGCATTTCACCAGTCCCAACGAGTCAAACCTTCACAGCCAGACTTCTGGCATGATCGTAGTCCAAGCTTAACACTCAGGGACAGGTTTTCTAAAAGTTACTTAACAAGTCTTTAGGTCAAGGGTAATACACAGCAGCTCTGTCACTCTGTGCAACTGCTACAGTCAGCTTGTGTCTCACTGATTGCAGTCTCAATGTAGGTAATTCACTTACATTTCACTGTCTAGTTTTCAGAGCTTACAGGCATAGGTGGGATAGTTCCTAAGATAGCCTACGTCCAGACAAGAAGCTACTCTACAATAAACAACACTTCCCAACAAGAAGAGGACACTTGATATGCAGGGTAGGACTGCATGGGTGGTTCTAATCCAGTACATAAAAACTGTATATAGGTACAGCAAATGACTCACTGGTAAAGGTAGTTGCTACCTGACATCCTGAATTTAATCCCCATTTGTGAAAGAAAGAAATACACATAAATTTTTCAAAACATCAATGTCTGAATTATAGCACTTGGCAAATCTACTCTTATACAACCATCCCTCCACATTATATGGTCCAAATAGCTCATGTTATGCGTCACACAAAATAAACATATATATGCACTTGTAACCTGTAGGTCACAGAGTGGACACTCCTGGGTTTAACATATGGCCCTGCTGTGTGTCCTGGAGAAGTGGGAAGGTTGGATGTCTGGGCTAGCTTAGAGTCAACTTTCCGATGCTGCTCTCTGATACACTCCACCAACCTCCCAGAGAGCATCCCAGCCCCTTCGAGGAGAACCCAAGAATGTTTACTGTGCTTCACTGAGCCTCTGTGGAAAGGGGATGCAATAGCTTCCAAGTCTTTAGTTCGTGTGAATTTTCACTATGCTAGTGGTTCTCAACCTGTGGGTCTTGGCCCCTTGAACAACTTCCATCTCTAAAATATGTATATTACTATTATAACAGTAGCAAAATTGCAGTTAGGAAGTAGCAATATAATAATTTTATGGTTGGGGATCACCATAACATGAGGAACTGTATTAAAGGGTCACAGTAATAGGAAGGAGCAGATACTCTGGGTCTTCTCACACAAGCAACTTAATACTCACCTGACCTGTGGTAAAGGGCCTAATAATGCACTTGTGACATCTTTTACTGATGGCCTATACAACCACTACATTGTCACAGGCCAATCTGATGCTTTACACACTGCTTGTATGTGTGCATTGTGTATATGCACACATGTGTGTGCATGCATGCGCACACATCCTTGAGTATATGTATATTGCATGTCTGTGTGTATGTGTGTGTGAATATGTGCATGTGTGTATGCAGGCGTGCTAATAAATATGGTGTGTGTGTGTGTGTGTGTGTGTGTGTGTGTGCACTAAACCAGAATATTTAACCTTTCATCTTCTCTAAGCCACATCAGATGAGAAATTGTCTTGGGAGACATGTTAAACCCAGGAATATCCAGCCTGTGACCTAGAAGTTGTGAAAGCAAAAGCTTTTTTTTTCTTGGTAGAAATTAATACTCTTTTTGGTGAAGTTCCACTGTATTCCAGAGACCTCATAATATATCCTGCATTTAATCCTTGTCTAAGTTGTATCAACCTAACCCAACTTTGTAGGCAAGGAAACTCATGTTTGAAGAAGCTAAGTTATCTTCCCAGTCACCTGTGCATATAGTATAGTAAGCACATATAAAGTATAGAGAACATAATTAGACACTTGTCAGTCTGACACCAATCATCAAATACAATGCAATCAATACTCATGGCACATCCAGCCTCTGAACACATCTGAAGAAACTTTACTCCAAAATCAGCACTGATTTCCAATGTGTCTGTCTTCTAGGAACACTGCATAAGTGAACACAAAGTTAGACACAGGCCGTAGTGTCCCTGCTGAGAGCAGCCTCTACCCTCAGAGAGGTGGGTTGATCTCTGAACAAGCCTTTCATTACTGAGGCAGAAAAAAAGCTGCCCTTGGTCTGGCCTTGAGTGGCAATGTGAATTGTTCAGGAAGTGAGTGTAGACTGCTAACAAAGCCCTCAGCATCATGCTGGTTTGACAGGGTGGCCTTCTGCAGAATTAATTGGTTTGTTTTGTTTTGTTTCTCAATTTCCAAACAGCCCACAATTACACACATTCACATCTGGGGAGAAGTCCCACCTGTGCCCAGATAAGATTTTTCCCATCCTGAATGAATGAACACAAAGTCTGACTTTTCTGCCAATTGAGAGGGGCAGTCCCGTTATGCTGCCCTCTAAATGTACTAGAAGGAATGGCTCTTTTGTTCTCTTGTTTTGTTGGTTTTAATAAAAGGCTCATCATGAAGAGGTCATTGATTGTCCAAGAAACTGTGGAAACTGGTAAATGCTAGAGAACCCTGTCATGTGAAACAATATAAAACCGGGAAACATCAGGAACGGGACCTCTTGAGGGTTACCATGCTAGAATGCAAGGGCTGAGAACACGCACACAAAACTCAGCTCCCCTGTGTCTGCCATTCTGCCTGCATTACTATTACTGGTACAGTGGATCTGTGGGTTCACCGGAATGCTCATTTCTCCAAAGAGCATGATGTGTCACCATGATCCATGTCCTATTAGTGGGCACTTACAAAAAAAAAAATATATATATATATATATATATGTGTGTGTGTGTGTGTGTGTGTGTGTGTGTGTATTGTGTGGGTGTATATATATATATATACATATATATATATACATATATATATATATATATATATAAAACAGATAAATACTTTCCCAAGAATCTGAGCTGCAAAAGTTGGAAGAAAAAAAAACTTTCATAAGTTCCTAGATTTAGTCATATAATTATCTCTGTCCACTATAAATAAAGCACAACTGTGTACGTGTGATTTACAGAGATAGTTTGATTTTCCAGTGCTATTAGTAACGTGTTTGATTTCACACCAAACTGTTCCTTATAACAAACAGAAAACTACACTGAGTTTAATCCAAGGTTTGAGCAATGGAAAGACATATAGATGATGTCGTGTCTTATAAATATTTTTTGTACTTGCTGGTTTATTTCTAAGGAAATGGTGCCGATGACATAATAATGATGACTGACTTTTATTAGTGTTTTGCTCTAAAGCTCTAGACCAGTCGTTATTAAGAAAAACATTGTCTAGTGTTATCCCTTTATCCTTTACTTGATGTCTTCTGGAGACATTAGCCATAGAAAGTGTCTCTGGGATTGCTCCCCCAGATTACTTCTCTCTATCCTTTTATCATAAGACACAAGGAGGCAAAACAACGTTTCATAAATTTCACAATGTGGAATGATGACTGTTGGGTTTTGTCTGAACTACTCCACGTTCTTGGAAACATCAGTTTTACACGGTCATTTTCTGGTCACCACTATTCGTTGTCAGAGAAAGGGCTTAGTACAATTTTAAACATGCTGCTTCCTTCTACTAGTAGCCAGCAGGAATTGTTGACATATTTTTACTGACTACTTTTTCCAGCTTTTTTTCTAGATGAATTCTTTTGTTAGATTTCTTTTATGAATTCTTTGATAATGTCATACACTATGTCTTAATCATATTTACTCTAATGTCTACCCTAAATCCACCCAGACCCACCACCCACCTTCCTACCGATCCCCAATTTCTTTTCTTTAGTAGTTCATCAACTGCTTCCCATGTACTCCAGGATGTGAGGCATCCACTAGAGCAAGTCAACCCTTAAAGAAAACTGACCATCTCTCTCTCACAAGCTACCCACATTTCCTCAGTTAGGGTGGAGACTCATGAACCTCCTCTATTCCATCTGAGGATGATGTCTGGCTTGGTCTTGTGCAGCAATCATAGCTGCTATGTGAGTTCACAAGCAGGAAAGTTCT
Source organism: Phodopus roborovskii (assembly GCF_943737965.1). Classification (NCBI taxonomy): domain Eukaryota; kingdom Metazoa; phylum Chordata; class Mammalia; order Rodentia; family Cricetidae; genus Phodopus; species Phodopus roborovskii. The sequence goes on from NW_026125409.1 coordinate 28,532, forward strand.
ATCATGTGTGGAAGACACTGTTTCTCTCCAGTCCTCTATGACTCCTCTTCCAATCTTCCTAACCCCTCTCCCTTCAGCCTTAGGGAAGATGTGAGATATCCTACTTATGGCTGAGCATTCCACTGAAATGCTGTGCACTTTGACCAGCTTTGAGTTATCCATTAACCACCATCCAGTACACGAGAAACTCTTCTGATGAGGTCTGGGAGCTGCACTACGGGTAGAGAGATAACAAATTCAGGGGCAGTTTGATATTATGCCTGTTTAGCAGAATAATAGCATTAAGTTCACTCCCTGAGGCCATGAGCTATGGGATCTTGGCCACATTTATAGCACCAGGCATGGGTTTCCTCCTGTAGAGCAGTAGCTATATCCAACCAGAAATCAATTGGTTGACCCCATAACATCCATTTCTTTATTGTGCCCATTGGCATGTCATGCCATGCTGGACATTACTGTATTTTACAGAGGTCGCAGCTAGGTACTACTGTTGATGACATCTTTTAAACTAATAAATCCTTTTAAATAATTTATTTAACATGGCTATATTTGAAAAGAGAAGTATAAGTGGGATAAAATACATATATGTATAAATAGAATTATAGATTTTACTGCCTTTCATTCATTCATGCTATTAACATCTGAATGCACGAAGGTTACAGCACTCAGCTGCTAAGTTTTGAAGAGACAGAATAATAAAAAGTGTTTTCCACTTGAGACTGGTAGACACAATTACCACAACATGATGAAAGTTGAGTGGTGTCTTAGGAAAGTGTGGAAAGAACTAGAAGGAAAAGAGAAAGTCATTCAGTACCCTTGAGTCTACCCTTAGCAGGGAAGTGAGAGCTGGGCCTTAAAATACCAGGAAAATCTTCCAGAGAAACAACTGAGGGGAGAGGCCTACCTCCACGCAAAGGAAAAACAAACCCTCAGACACTGGATGTTATAGCTGACAGGGAGTCAAGTTGACTCTTTCTAGAAACACATAAGCCTGGGGTAGAATGACCAAAGTTAAGGTTAGTAAAAGAGAATAGAACCTTTTTTTGGTGGAGGAAGCCAGCCTCTTGTAGTCTCAGAAAAATTATTTGGTCTTGTTTTATAGATAATGTAAGTCAAAATTTGCATTAGTTTTATTTAAAGCAGATGGAGTAAAAGCATCATATGTTTTGCAAATCTATATGAATTGAAGGATGGACCAGGGTCCCTGCCCTGCTGCCATCATTATGGCCTAGAAGAGTGAAAACTCATGTAACCAATTGACAAGAACTCTCCACTTGCCAGGATGCTTTCCCTGGCTCCATTTAAATTTATATTGGGAAAATGCTTGATGCAAAGAAAACACCTTCGTAGCAATAAACGTAGTCCCTCCAGAATTAAGAAGGGCATTTCTATCTCAAACCACTTCCCCGCTTATACACCGTTCTGAAATGGTGTACAGTGTCACTAAAAATACTATTTCATGGTGTATCTGAGGCTCCTCGAGAATTCCTGCATGTAACTGTGGTACTCTGTCTTTTATTGTGGTAAGGGGAAGATTGTCAATATTCAATAGAAAAAAAAATGACTTCCTCTGTCACCCTCGCATTGTTTGTCATCATAGCACTGACCAAATAAGTCAGTGGTGAACACCATTATTCATAATCATGAAATTTCAATCCTCTATGTAGTCAAGGATAGCCATCCTGTTGCCCACTGTCATGGTCACAGACAAACCTATCCCACACCTCTGAAAGGAAGAAAGCTGATTGGCTGACACTGACAGCAAGCCAACCAAGTGTTGGAAGCTTCAACCTTTGCTTCCTTTGTTCTTTGCTCTAGGGTAGATGCTTTGTGAGAGGAATTTATAATGCCTATGCAATAGGGGAATGAAAAACCCAAAGTTTTAGGGTGGGTCATTGTTCCATAGTCAAATGGCATGCAAGCCATAAGGAAAGGGTTAAGTCAGTAAACTTCTAGAACTCTAATTCTTTCCACTATATTCACACACCTCCACTTTCATGAGACTCACCACAACCCAAGAGCAAAAATGGGAGAATACACATATATACTTTTGTGCCTTCTTTTTCATCCCTCTTTTTCCAGAGAATGGTAAGAGTTCACAGATGGGTAAGACTGTTGTCTTACTCCAGTTCCATGAGGTGCCTGGAAGAGGCTGCGTTTTCTCTCCTGTCAAGCTTCGGCTTGAATGTACAATCCAGGCAGACCTTTCCTAAGCCTTAGACTCCTAGACTAAATTGTTCCCCAACCCCAGTGCTCTTTCTCACAGCATATTATACTTTCCTTTTAGAATTCTCTCTAAAAGTTAATAACACATTTATTTGTAAGCATCTTCCCCTAAAATCTGGCTTCCCAACTAGAACATACTAGTCCAGGCTATAGCACATGAAAATAATGTGGACTTACACAGAGTGTCAAAGATAATCCTTGGTCTTCCTGTAAACTACCTCACAGTGATCCAGGAGGTAGGGAAATGCCCTTCTTTGGATGCTGCAAACATAGGGGGTTCCAAGACACGAGTGGGAAGCTAACTGTAAATTTTGATGCCTGGACTGCCAGTTCATGCTCATTGGTGTGATTATAAAAATGACTAGGAATTTGGTGCCCCAGACTGTAGAAGCAATTGGTTTACCTTATCACACTGATGACTGAGGAAAGGGCTAGACTCCCAGGACAAACTCTGAGAGTGAAAAGGATAAACCTGAATGAGGTCTTGTGTGTTGAAAAGAGTGGATGATGCCTGTTAGGAAAACAAAACTATATTTGCACTGTAATTTGGTACCAAAAACTTTTCTCCCTCCTCTGGGGATTAGCACGGGATACAGGAATTAGAATACATAGCATCCATTTACCTCAGTTTTGTCCATATTGCATCATGAGTGAAATTATGAACATACGAAAAATCATTGTCTTTCACTGATTCTCCCCTTGGTTAATTAAGAGCATAGTCTCACATGATGTAATGGTCAGAAATTCCTCCAAATTGGTCCTGTGGTCCAATCACATTGTCCCTAGCCATCTAAAGTAAAGTTTCTGTTGAGAAACTGTAGGAAACAGCACTTAGTTCCATTGAAAACTGGCAGAACTCTTTGGAGATGGTGAACAACATTCTTCTAAGTCAAGTAAAGACTCTGTGCTCCTACCTTTGTTTCTTTTAAAAATTTATGAATAAGGGGATTGGCAAGATAGCTCAGAGAGTAAAAGAGCTTGCTACAAAAGCCTGGTGACCTGAGTTCATTTCCTGGAACCCTTGTAAAGATGAGAAAGGACAGAACCAATTCTACAAAGTTGTCCTCTGATCACCACATGCACAGTATGGTTCGCTCTTCTCCCATATATAGCCCTCTTTCTCTCCCTGCACACATGCTAAGAATAAGAAGAAAAAAGGAAGCATCCAAGCCCCCCATTTAGTTTTTCTTAATGAATCCTATTCTGATTTTATAGTCTTTAATCTAGGCTTTATCCAAATTAATACACATATCATTATTCCCAACCTTTTATTAAATATGCACTTATTCACAAATATTCATTGTTGCTTTCATCCAGAATCAGTGTAAATACTAAGCCAGGATTGATGGTGTGTACAGCTAAAGCATGAGGGGTTTAGCCTGAGCTAAACAGAGAGACTGTCTCTCAAAAAATAGCCATGAAAAACAATATAAGTACATAAGATATAAAATATCAACTGCATTTGCTCTACTTAAATATAGGAGGCACACAAGTGTTTTTTTCTGCTTATTGATTACTAGTAAACGTGATGCTACATAAAAATGAATGTTTGTCTTTTTACCCTTCTGTTGCTATTGCTAGAACTCTACATTTTAATCATTTTATAAAATGGTGCTTCATGATAATATCAAAGAGCCAAACAGTTTGATTTTTGCTACTTTGGTAAATTGCAAGTTTAATTGACACATAAATCATATTCGCTCAAACTCTAACTCAGAAAATAATTTTTAAAGTGCCATAATTTTTGTGTGACCTTGAAGTTCCAGCAATCTATTATATAACTTTTCAAGAGAGGTCACATGAAGGGAACCTCATATTTCCTTAAATTTATTAGTGTTCCTTGGTGGTCTAAACTGCAAGAGTTGTTTTCTGCAAGGCTCCCTTTTAAAGCAATAATCTTATTTAATTGCTCAATTTTTGTGCTCATGTAAGTCAGTGGGAACTCTTATTTAGAGTCACAGAGGCAATCCAAATCGAAAGGAGTACTGAAACGTGACTAGGAAAGTTGAGTGTATCAGCCTTAGATTTCTACATAATGATGTGAAGATAATGCTCTTAAGTTACATAATCACCGTATTAGCCACACATCATAAAAAGCAAGCTTTATAAATCCAAAACGTCAAATTCATTAAAAGCAATTTTATACCCTTTGCTAGAGAGTGAAACATTTATCTTTTATATTGTGATTTTTTCTTTTTGCCCTTATTGAAAAAGCCCTAAATCTCTCCTTTTTCTGGCAGGAAAAAATTATTTTTCCAACTACACAGATATAAATCACATGGAACTATGAAGGAAATACATTTTATAGACCTGCGTCTAACGTTTAAAACCTAATAGCCAGACGTTATGCCTCAGAGGTTCTAGTGGTGGAGAACCTTACAATTCCACTTTATTTCATTGGTTTTCACTATAAAAATCTAGCATTCCAAATAATTCACAAAATTGACTTTCATCATTGTGAAAGTACAGTTCTGATACTTATGAGTTCATTAAAATTAGGTCTTTATTATAGAATGTCATTCAAAAAAAAAAAAAAACCACTAGTTTCAAGTATTAAGACAATAGAATGACATTTCACCCCTGAAGGAATTTGAACCCAGGTTTGTTCACTCACATGGCCCTTGGAAATCTGAGGCAGCAGAGTCATGAGTACAAGGAAACTATGAACTACATAGCCCATTACAAGCACCTCTGGATTCTGTAGTGAAGCTCTGGCTTAAATAAATCAATACATAAATAAATACATAAATACACAAATGACAAATATGTAGAATTATAAGGAAGTCTGGAGAAGTTGATGTGTTTCCCAAATTTTCTCCATTACCTCAAAGGAATTATTTACAAACAAGGATTGCCCACTGTGTGAACAGACAGGGTCTTACTATATTCTCTGACTTCCCTGACCTCACCATGCTAACCAGAGATCCATCACCTGCTCCTGCCTTGGGAGTGCTGAGAGTAAAGGCATCAACCAAAACACCTGGCTCAACCTAATAGGTTTTCTTAACTGACAATACTTTTTTTTTTAATTATATATTTTTATTTAAATTTAAAACAAGCTTGTTTTACATATCAATTCCAGTTCCTGCACCCTCCCATCCTCCAATGTTTCCCCCACCAACACCCATCCCATCCCCTTTTGCTCCCCAGGGAGGGTGAGGACTTCCATGGGGAGTCTTCAAAGTCTGTCATATCATTTGGGGCAGGGCCCAGGCCCTCCCCCATGTGTCTAGGCAGAGAAAGTATCCCTCCCTGTGGGATGGGCTTCCAAAGTCCATTTGTATACTAGGGATAAATACTGATCCACTACCAGGAACCCCATACACTGTCCAGTCCTCCCAACTAACACCACATTCAGGGGGTCTGGGTCAGTCCTATGCTGACCTATGCTTTCAGACTGGAGTCCATGAGCTCCCCCTTATTCAGGTCAGCAGTTTCTATGGATTTCTCCAGCCTGGTTTTGACCACTTTGTTCATCACTCCTCCCTCTCAGCAACTGGATTCCAGGAGTTCAGCTCAGTGCTTAGCTGTGGGTGTCTGCTTCTGCTTACATCAGCTACTAGATGAAGGCTCTAGGATGGTATATAAGGTAGTCATCAATCTCATTACTGGGGGAAGGGAATTTAAGGTAGCCTCTCCACTATTGTATAGATTGTTAGTTGGGGTCATCATTGTAGATCTCTGAACATTTCCCTAATGCCAGATTTCTCTTAAAACCTATAATGGATCCCTCTATTATGGTATCTCTTTTCTTGCTCTCCCTCTATTCTTTCCCTGACTCAATCTTCCTGCTCCTTCATGCCCACCTCTCCGCTCCTCTTCCTCCTAATCCCCCCTTCATGCTCACAATTTGCTTGGGGAGATCTTGTCCCTTTCCCCTTTCCTTAGGGACCATGTATGTCTTTCTTAGGTCCTATTTATTTCCTAGATTTTCTGGCAGTGTGGATTATATTTGCTCTATGTCTATAATCCATATCTGAGTGAGTACATACCATGTTTGTCTTTTTGTGACTGTGTTACCTCACTCAGGATGGTTTCTTCTAGTTCCATTTATTTGCCTGTGAATTTCAAGATTCCATTGTTTTGGATTTTTTTCCCCTGCTGAGTAGTACTCCATTGTGTAAATGTACCACATTTTCTCCATCCATTCTTCAGTTTAGGGGCATTTCAGTTGCTTTCAGGTTCTAGCTAATACAAATAATTCTGCTATGAACATAGTTGAACTGATGTCCTTGTGGTATGAATGTGCATCTTTTGGGTATATCCCTAAGGGTGGAATTGCCAGGTCCTGTGGTAGACTGATTCCCATTTTCCTGAGTAAACACCATACTGACCCCCAAAGTGGCTGTATGAGTTTGCATTCCCATCAACAGTGGAGGAGTGTACCCCCTTCTCTACATCCTCTCCAGCATAAACTGTCTTTGGTGTTTTTTATTTTAGCCATTCTGACAGGAGTAAGATGGTATCTCAGAGTTGTTTTGGTTTGCATTTCCCTGATGGCTAAAGATGTTGAGCACTTTCTTAAGTGTCTTTCAGCAATTTTAGATACCGCTATTAAGAATTTTCTATTTAGTTCTGTACCCTACGTTTTAATTGGATTATTTGGTGTTTTGGTGACTAGTTTCTTGAGTTCTTTGTATATTTTGGAAATCAGCCCTCTGTCAGATGTGGGGTTGGTGAAGATCTTTTCCCATTCTGTGGGAATGTGCCATTTTGTCTTGTTGTCTGTGTCCTTTGCCTTACAGAAGCTTTTCAATTTTAGGAGGTCCCATTTATTAATTGTTGATCTCAGTGTTAACTGCCAATACTTTCGACAGTGGTACTAAGGAGAATCTCTGAGGGAAGGGAGAGGAGTCAAAATTGATCCTGCCCAGTCATACCCAGACAATGTTCATTTCATTCCGTTCCATAAACTAATGTTCTCATATGTGGATACTTTTATAGGACAGCACTCTCCTCCTAGAAGGGTCTCACAAATGAGTGGTTTGTATTTCCCTGATGGCTAAAGATGTTGATTTGCTGCCACAAATATTGTCTTTGTTTACTAAATAAATTGCTTTATGTTTAACTCCAGAATATATACTAATTTAACTGACATTATTTTTTAAACTCAACTGAATTCCTACGATAGCCCAGTGTATATGCTTGCAAATCATTAATAAACTACCGTTACCACACACTACCTAAATCTCCTGAGACACAGAGAGTTATCCAAAGTATGTGGGAATCCACTGCTGAATAGAAATAGAAATTTGTCTTTCCATGCCTGCAATCAAGATAAGACTCCTTCCTCACAGCACACAGCTTCCCATAAGGCTAAATTAGAGGGCTTCACTTTCTGTGCTTCAAAACCATATTCTCCCATCTTGAAATCCTACCTGTGGAACAACTGAGTGGCCGTGGCACCTCCCTTCCTGTTCTTGTCTTTTCTGTGCTCAATTCAAGTATTGCTTTGGCAGTCAATGTTTTAACATTCTTCATCTCCCCAAGTCTCCAAGCAATCTTGGATGGCTATTCCCAAAGAGATTCTACATGAACCCCTGGGCCCCATTAAACAACCAAGCAAATGCTACCATGAAATAATCTGTGAATGCCCTACTGCATTGAGGAGCTGTAACTACTTTATATGAAAGTTCCATTTAACAAATCAAGAAGACACACTTCTTCCCCTCATGCTTAATAGGTTGTCTATTTAATCATTTTAAACCTTCACAAAGGAGTCATGATACAGTGAAGAAATAAGATTTGAAAACAAGGGCCTAATGGAAAGAACACGTCAACGACGAAGAGAAGGTGAGTCTAGGTCAGTGGGATGAGCTGCAGGGATGTCCACAGGTACTAAGGAGCTGACTACCCACATCTCCACATCACAGCAGCCATGGCATCCAACAGCCCATCTTCACTTGACTTTGGTAAGATTATTGTTAGCACCCACAGAAATTGACACAAGCCAGGACTTGTTTTTTCTCTGATAGTTTATCAATATAACGCTGCATTGTTAAAGATAACAAAAAAGATGACAGTTTAGTGGGGGGGGAGGGTTCAAAGAAACTTAGTTTCATTGTAGCAATACTTAGAGGAGGCCATGAATTAATATAAGACACGTTCAGTTAAACATGCCTTGGGCGTCCTTCTGTCTGCATCACTGTCCAACCTCTTCGGTATGACAGAATTAATAAGCATGTTTAATTATATCCGTGTAGATAATTCTTTGGGTAAATGCCTTAGTTCTTCCATCTCAACAAAGCTGGTATTCCAGTTTCCTTCTTTTTTGACTTTTGAAGGCCTGTGTTTAAAAAATAAATTACTATTTTCCCAGAGAGGAAAACATTTTTAAAAGTTAACTAGAGGCATACATGACTGCATAAGTTAAAGACAGCTGAGATGCCCAAGTTAAACTACCTATTAACAAAAACAACTAAAATACAGAGTTCGTGATTTCCCTCTGTAGGACTGATAAAACCCTAAGCCACACTGTTTCAAAACGCTCCTAAGCATCAGTGCTGAGGAAGGAAAGCTAGCCCCACCTGTCCCGTTTGTAGAGGAAACAGCTGGTCACAGACTGTGATAGGTTTTAATTATTTGTACTCCAATCACGGATGAGCTCTGCTCAGCCATTTCTAATTATGCATTCTGGACAAATTCATTAATCCCTTGTCCAAAAAGACAAGGGTACCCATGGAATTATACTAAGCCCTGGAATTGCTGTAGAGTTTAAACTAGCACTTACAAATTCCTGAGAACAGTCTCCTGGTATACAGTAAGGGCACAGCACAGGCTACTGTTATGACATGTCTTCCCAGGGAGGTGAGGGCACACCTACAAGAAGTTTTCAGCCTCGGGGAGAATTGTTCTAATTCCTATTTTACATAACTGATATTCAATTGTGTTTAACAATGTAATTACCCAGTATTTCACCCTTTTACAGTTATCTTTTAAAAATGGTGTGTGTGAATGCATGCGTGTGTGTGCCCTTGCACATGCAAATTGTACACAGAGCCTTTTGTGCAGACTAAGCATACATTCAGCTATACCCTCATTCAGAAATACTTTACAACCGAAGGTCAAACATGTATTTAGCCTGTAGGTCATAACAGAATAGTTTAGTGAACTATAACACTATTCTTAACAAAACAATTCTAACTTCCCTTGACTTCTTAATCTCATGAATGAAGTTCTTTTTAGTTTGCTGTATACTTTTATTTTTATGTGGCCTAAAATCACAAAGTAAGATTTTTACTTTCCCTAAATGGCACCAGTGTTTCTAAAATCTTCCTTCTGAAAAATGTGTGGCACTGTTTCTGAAAAGAACTAACTTTTTTGTAAGATTATTGCTTTGTTCCACTATCATTGCAAATATGTGTTTCAAATAGCATAACTGTATTGAAGCCCTTTATCTTTTGGAAATGTGTTAACAAACTGAACTTCAGAATGTCTCAAAATTACCAAACAGTCCCAGTGTTCAGGCCATCCCCTGCCATAATTTGAAGTCCTCTGGCAGCAATGACAAATGACCAGCTTGAACATGGTAAGGTGTACAGTGAATCCATTTTTCAGGAGGCTGTACTATACCAAGTGAAGCCTGGGGATGACACTGAAGAATAAACATAGTTTAGGTCTACTTGGCAAGTATAAATTTAACATAAAATAAACCACAAACACAGGTACATAAAGTACTGTTGCTATACATTTTCAGTATCTGAATGTGCACTTGTTCCCATATACCTAATGTGAACAAGATGTATGTCTATGGGAGCACAGAGGAGTCACGAAGATGAAAATGCTAGAAAGTAGGGAATCTGTGAGTGTTCCATGCACTCTGCAGAAGCACTAACCTCACTTGACTCATCCATTTAGGAGGGATTTTGTTTTTGCTTTATTTTTTAAATTGTATGTGTATGATGGGAGGGAGGATACATGTAGAGGACACAGGACAGCTTCAGGTGAGTTCCCTGCCTTCTACCTTATTCAAGGAAGGGTCCTTACTGTGTGCTGACCAAGCATTTGGGTGTGCTCGGTGTGTTCCTGTCCCTCCTTCTTCTGCACAGTAACACTGGGGTTACATGGACCATATCTAGCTGTATGTGGGCTCCAGGTATTCAAACTCCAGTCTTCGCACTTGCTGGGCAAGTGCTTTGCCCACAGATGAAGCTCTGAAGCCCAGGAGTCAGTTGTCAGTGGAGACTTCATTACATAGACAGAATGGATTAAATTGTTGGCCAGTGGTGACTGAACTTAGCCATCAGCTCCTCCCTCAGAGTGAGGGAAGAGGAGAGCCCAAGGCTTCAGTTCTCCAGATGCATGCCACTAGCTCCACTCCTGACCTGCCTGGGGGCCACCAATAGTGAGCCCATTAGCATGAGCTCAGGTGCAGGTGAAAGAATGCTCTATAAATAAATGACATTCCTGTCACTCAGGAGTTCCAATAGGTTTTGGGGCTCCAGTCCAGGAACTAGCAACAAAGACAAATTGTCCTTTTTATTTTGCATGCATTCCTTCCCATGAATTCACTCAAGACTCCTATGGGATTGGCCCTCCTTCAGGGATTAAATCACACTTTTAGAAATGTTCAAAGGCCATGCTCTGACCTTTTCCAGAGGAGTAAAAAGCAAAAATAAAATCCAAAACAAACAAACAAAAACACAGTACCTCACAGCATATTTCAAAACTGTGAACAAAGAAAACTAATATAGGACAGTTTTATGTGCTTAAAATGCCCAGATTTCCCATCAGGCCACCAGACAGGCTTTCCCATATTTGGCAGTTTCTCCCAAGTCTCAAGGACCCCTGCAGTTAGCACAGGAGTTTCGTTTGCTCTTGATTAACTTATACACACATTTGACTTGCCCACCTTTTGTAAAGCCATCTTCTCTTTTTCCCTCGCTCCTGACGGCTGCTCTCACTGATTCTGAAGACCATCAGGGCTGTTTCTATGCTGGCAGCTACATTAACAATTGTGTCTTTTGGTGACTGTGTAGAGAAACTTCACCCCTGGAGGCCATAGCCAAAGCTACTCAAGTTTCAAATCCTTTGGGTCAGGAAGATTAAACTATTCTTGGGGTCTGTCCCTGTCCAAAATACGTCCTCTTTCTTATGATTTGTAAGCTCAGCTATCAAAAGAAAAGCAGGTTACAGAGTGATTAAGAGTGCTGAACTACACATAGATGGGGAGTCTCTCCTGGGCAGGGTATCTGGGCAGGCTCTTGGTGTTCACAAATCTCTGAAGGCAGAAAGTGAGGCTGGGAGGACTGGATTGGTGTGTGAGGATCAATCTGCCACTGCTGTCTTTGAAGATGGAGGGAAGAAGACCTGGTCTAAGGAATGTAAGAGGCTGCTAAAATTGAAAAGTGGGGCAGAAACCAGATTATCCCCTGGAGACTAGTAAAGAAGACAGCTCTACTAACATTTGCGTTAACCCTTGAAACCCATGTTGAATCTTTATGTCCAGACCAAGATCACAAATCTGTCTTGTTTCCAGCCAGTGAAGATATAATGTGGTATTATGTTTGGAACAACAATTCTATAAATATAATAAAAGCAATCACTTGTTTTCTCATTTCTGGGTAGCAGAAAGTTCCTGACTAGAGGAAGCCATGTTGGTTGCCAAGTCTCCCTTTTCCTCTCATTTTGTGAGTGGTTACTGCCAAAGGAAATGAGAAAGTCAGCATGATAGTACAAGAACATGTTAAGAGACAACAAAAATACCACTATTCTATTCTTCTGTCAATTCTCAGAGATTCCTTTGGGACTAAGGGAACAGTTGTACCCACGGCTGGCCCTCTTACCCATGCCCTGGTGTCATGAAGAAAATGGTCTTACCCAGTCTGTAGAAACCTCTTTGGCTGCTGGGAAGCCAAGCTCTCTCTTTTGTGACTAAGTTTGTGAGTACCTGAGAAAATAAACCTCTCGTAAAAAGATAACCCAAATATTTATGTACTCTCTGCGACTCCTGTTGTTTGGAAATGCCCGTTTCTAATGATGCAGCACTATTTCACTACTAGAATACGTCAGCATCTCAGAGGAGTGTGGTGGGAGTGAGACACCTGACAATTACAAGGCTCTGTTTCCATGCCTGCTCTTTGGGGGAGCAGGAGGCCTTATCCTTACTGCCAGGCAAAACCTGGCACATAGTAGGTGTCCCATAAACATCTGTTAACCAATGTTAATGTCTAATCATCAAGGCAGTAATACTTTATTGATTGTAGGACTGTACTTATGCTCCCTCACTGCTTAGTGCCATAGGTTATGATATGGGTGGTGAAGTCACACGCTCAAGAAGACTAAGTCTTATGTGCTCAGGATCCCTTTTCTTGTTGTTTTGTTTTGTTTAGAAACAGAGACTCAGCTAACCCAAGCCAGTCTCAGACACTGGCCTTGCATCCCTGACCCTCCTGTCTCCTGTAACCACACCTGTATGTAGCAGCCTTTTTAAAAACTAAGTAATTAATATGTCCATGCAGTTGGCATAATAACCTGCCCCAAAGGTACCCTTGTCCTAATCCCTAGGACAAGGGATTTGAATATGTAGACAGCAAGGGTTCCAGGAGAAGAGAGTTTGGACTTGGAGTCAGTTAGTTATTATATATCAAAGAACACTAAAGAAAAACAATTAAAATGAGTCGAGGTGCTTCCAGCTCCCTAAAACACTCAAGCCAGCATTCCCCCAAAGGGGATGGAGTCAAATGTGAGAAAAATGAAACTCAGAATAGATTAAGTTTAACCCATAGTGAAAGTAGAGGGAGGGAGGTAGAGAGAGATGGCTCAGCAGAAAAGAGTACTGGCTGCTCTTGCAAGGGACTTGGGTTTGGCCTCCAGAATCCACAGTTCACACTCATCCATAACTCCAGTTCCAGGGGGTTCAGTGCCACCTTCTGACCTCTGAGGGCACCAGGCATGCATGTGATACACACACATACAGACAGACAGACAGGCAGGCAGGCAGACAGACAGAACACATAAAATAAAGATAAATAAGTCTAAAATAATTTAAAAGAAAGTATAAAGAGAATGTTTTCTTTAAATGACAGACAAATACTTCAAATTTTTCCCTTAAAAGAAAATTTTGCTTTCTGTTGTAATCATTTTATGGTTACCTCTCTTTTTCTTTTTTTAATTTGTTTTGATTTTTTTCCTTTTTTTATTTAAATTTGAAACAAGGTTGTTTTACATATCAATCCCAGTTCCCTCACCCTCCCATCCTCCCCCTATCACTCCCACCAAACCTCAGCCCATCCCCTTTCTGCTCCTCAGGGAGGGTGAGGACTTCCATGAGGTATCTTCAAAGTCTGTCACATCATTTGGGGCAGGGCCTAGGCCCCTCCCCATGTGTCTAGGCTGAGAGAGTATCCCCTCTATGTGGGATGGGCTCCAACGTCCATTTGTAATCTAGGGATAAACACTGATCCATTATTAGAGGCCCCATACACTACCCAGTCCTCCTAACTAACACCCACATTCAGGGGGGTCTGAATCAGTCCTATGCTGGTTTCCGAGCAGTCAGACTGGAGTCCATGAGCTCCCCCTTGTTCAGGTCAGCTATTTCTGTCGGTTTCTCCAGCCTGGTCTTGACCCCTTTGTTCATCACTCCTCCCTGCTGCAACTAGATTCCGGGAGTTCGGCTCAGTGTTTAGCTGTGGGTGTCTACTTCTGCTTCCATCAGCTACTAGATGAAGGCTCTAGGATGGCATATAAGGTAGTCATCAGTCTCATTATCAGGGAAGGGCATTAAAGGTAGCCTCTCTATATTGCTTAGATTGTTAGTTTGATTCATCCTTGTAGATCTCTGGGCATTTCCCTAGTGCCAGTTTTCTCCTTAAATCTATAATGGCTCCCTCTGTTATGGTATCTCTTTTCTTGTTCTTCTCTATTCTTTCCATGTCTCAATCTTCCTGTTCCCTCATATCCACCTCCCCCTCCTCTTCTCCCCTTCTCTTTCTCCTAACTCCCTCTTCCCTCCCTCCATGCTCCCAATTTGCTTTCCCTTTCTCCAGGGGACCATGTATGTCTCTCTTAGGATCCTCCTTTTTTCCTAGCTTTTCTGATGGGTTACCTCTCTTTTTCAAATGGACATTTACATTTATTATTCAAAGAAGAATACCCTTTTATAGTTTGTTAGAACTTGGATCTGCTCAAAAGGATAAAGTTTATCCCAACATTACAAGAGTTGGTCTGTTAGTCTTCAGTGCTCCATTGGGGAATGTTGATCTCTTATTCTGGGGACCCTGTGAGGTTGCTCCCAAGAGTTGAGTGACAGTTCTCACACATGAACTTTACAGAAGATAACACTGTTTTGCAGTGTCAAAAGTGTCTCACTCTGTGAGCTTCTGGTTGGGTCTTATGATGCTGTGTGCACAGTCACTTGAAGTACAACTTGCATACAAAGTAGCCGGTAACCAATCATGAAGTCCAAAGTTCAAAATGCAGATTTGAAAAAAAAATATCACTGCCATTCACATGGGTGATGATAAGTATTTTGGACATTGGCTAACAATATGGCATTATGTTAGAAGACATACTCTTTCTAAATGACACAGCTCACTGGACTACGAGTCTTCCTTCCATCTGCCATTCAGTGAATGTGCTCATATCCTTAGCCAGGTCAACTCAGATCATCTTGAACAGTTTGTTCTCCTCAGATGCTCCCTGGATCAGTTTCTAGCTCTAAGCATTTCTGGATGGAGCTCATGGTTTCCATTCCATAAACTCTGAGCCATGAAGCCACCCATCATGAGGGAAGGATGAGGGGAGTTGGCATGAGGACTGGTTGATTCTTCCTGCTGAGCCTCAAAAGTGACAGCACAGTTTGCAAGAGAGGAGAGAAAGATGAGGCTTCAAGACTTGGAGGAGAACAGAGTGAGGCTGGGAACACACAGCCAGTGCTTGGATGAAAAGGACATATGGTCACAGGAAGAACGGCAGTCTTAGGGACCTGTCTTCAGCTGTCCCTCTTGCTGGGACAGTGTCTGTTACTTCCTAAAGCTGGAACCACATTAGGGGACCTGAGGTTTTAAATAGCTGATGGTGTCACTGTAAGAAAGCCCATGACTCGCAGTGAAGTCAACTTTCACTGCCAGTAAACATGTTTCTTCATGTAGACCTTGAAAAATGAGCCAGACCCCAAAGACAGGTTTCCATTTGAGAGTTCAACCATGATTTGCTCATAACATATTTTAGTTACATAGACAACATCACTGTGAAAGCAGACTGAGGTGGCCCGCCTATCAATATTTCAGGCTTCTAGTTCTGTAGGAGTTAACAGGCCTTCCTAATGCCTAAGCCTTGGCTGTCATTAGAGACAGCCATGGGATTTATACAACACACAAAATGTTCTTACCAATACAACTATGAATTTTTTTTTCTTGGAAATGACTTAAGTAATCAAGTTTCTAAACCAATCAGAACACAACTTTATACCAGAAGGTTATTTGAAAAGAGCAAATGCTATCTCTCAAATTAATCAAATGTCAGTTGTGTAGCTTGAAAAAAATATTATAATTTTTGACTTTTTAAAAAAATGTATTATCTATTTTCTTCTCATTCACAAATCATTTCTGAATTTGGCACTTTACTGAATGTGATGATCCTGTATTCCTGATGTAAGCCATGTGTTTCTAAAGTGGACAAATGTCCACTTTGGCTTGTAGATTCATTTGTGGCTCTTTTCCATTTGCCTACTAAAGACCCGTTCATTCTACAGCCCTAATTCCTGAAAAGCAACCAGCTCAGTTTGAACCATGCAACTCTCCTCCTCGGGGCTGTATTTCTGACTATTTGAACCACGTTGTTCTCCTTCTCAGTCTGTATTTGATTAGCAGCTACAGAGAACTGCTTTCAGTCAAAGCTTACAGTGAACACTACCACTTGTGAAGCAGGCAGGGGGCACTTAACCTTCCCCCACAGTTTTAGAGAGAAGTATGTTGGGGAAGAGAATTAATCACAGACAAAATCCCACCTATGGGCTTCCTCATGAAATCTGTCAGTATGGTATAAATGGGCAGACAGTCTACATTCAGACGTGAAAGATATCTCTCAGCTTCTGGAGTCCTCTAAGACAGACAGGGGATATTTATCTCCTGAAGATGTGAGAAGTGACACACTAGTATAGAGTATGCATTAAAACCATCATCACAAAACAGAGGCACATTCATAAATCATAGTCATTAGCATCTGACTCTAATGATTAAAGTTAAAATCAGGCAGATGGTGATGTGCAAAAAGGTTAACACTTGAATAAATGATTCAGTAGTTCCCGGAAATTTCCAGCCGGTGTATTATTTATGTAATTCTCAAAGTCTAAATATTTCTATTTTGGATGCTGTGTAGCCAAACACATTTATTTCTGAGCAATGAAGCAAATCAAACAAGGTTGATTAAAAATAAACTTTTATGCCTAAAATTTATGCTCTCAGACTTATGTATCATTCAAGTTGCACCCAGGACTGCTCTGTGCTGGTGATAGATGATGTAGAGTGGAACTCAACGTGACTAAGCATGACCCTTGCAAAGAGGTTTTTGTATTATAGATTTTTTTCCTCCATTTAACACTTCAGAAGTTAATTTCTCATCATATTTTTTGTCAAAGCAGATGTGATGTTAAAGCGCATAAATAGAGGATGAGAAATTGTAAAATTAAGTTCCTGTCACAGGATGTCACTGCTGTGGATAACTCACCAGACTGCAGAGGAAAAAAATGTTCCCTCATCTCCTAGGTCTCTGATCTACGTCACCTCGGGTGCTTTCATTCCAGGGCGGATACTTCTAGACTACCCGTGGGATACAGCAAATGCTAAGACCATATTGGATTTCCACAAGCTGAATTAGCAGAAAATGAAGATAAAATGCTTTCCTATTTCTGAACATGATGATGTTTTAATTGCTTTAGCATTTGGCATGTCTAATGTATACAGTCCTTGACGTTCATGCAGTAACAAAGGAGAGCTGCTTGAGAATTTTCTTTTATTTCCTAGCATCCCCTTCTCATGTTTCTCCCACCCCCACTCTGCTCCTGCCTTTCACTCTCCTCCCATCTCTTCCTCCTTCTATTCTCTGCAGTTAGGATGCATGTAAAAATAACTCCTCTCTGTATAGATGGCCAAGGCTGCTGTTACCTAGCTGTGATGTACAGACCACCATCGCTGTGACAACTGATGTGGATGCCTCCGGGTGAAACAAAGGTTTATACATTACACAGCAATTTAACTGCTTTCTAAACATATTGCCAAGACAGCGGGAGCTGGCACCCAGCAGTACGTTTTAGGTTTTGGTGAGCTGGATTAGAAGTAACTGTTGATTGTGAACTGTTTTTATTTGTCTCCTATGCACTACAAGCAACCTCGTAACTCAGTAAGGAATTCCTCATAGCATTTAAAGCACTCTCCCTAGTTTCCCAAGCTTATATGTTCAAATCTGACGAAAGTGGCGTAAGAGTCCTATGCCCAGACAATTGTCCTGTTCTAACCTTTAAAGAGCCACACAGAGAAATGTTTTATGATCCTCTTCTGTGCAGTGGGCACAGGACAAAGATAACCCAGAACAATGAAGAGACTTTTCAGGGTTCCGGGTTGAAACACAATAAAGAACATAATTAACTTCACAATTCTTTTTGTTTTCCATTTGACTACAGGGAGGAGATGAAAGGGGCCTGCTAAGCCTTGCATTCCATCCCAATTACAAGAAAAATGGAAAGCTGTATGTGTCTTATACCACCAATCAAGAACGGTGGGCTATCGGGCCTCACGACCACATTCTTAGGGTTGTGGAGTACACAGTATCCAGGTACCCCTAACTAATGTGCATGGAAGCCTACAACCTCTGAGGCATTGTTTACTCTTCATCTCACAAACTATTTAGAAATGATTGCAATGAATTGGTAGTAATTAAAGCAGAACCTTCTCATAGCTTAAAACACATACATGTGTGTTTGTGTGTGCATCTGTGTGTGTGTGTGTGTGTATAAGGGAAATCAAGTAAAATAATGTCTTAGGTATTTTTCCTCAATTATATTCAATTTTTAATGACATCCCTAAATGTAGAGATTAATGTAATTTTTCAGTAATTCTGATTAGCTCTGTTGTAAAAGTCATTCTGTCAGCATAGCTTCCTCTCCATTGGATTCGCATTATGCCCGGAAAATCATGGTGCTTTTCCTTCCATCATGCAGAAAAATCCCCATCAAGTTGATGTGAGAACAGCCAGGGTGTTTCTGGAAGTTGCTGAGCTCCATCGAAAGCATCTTGGAGGACAACTCCTGTTTGGTCCTGATGGCTTTTTGTACATCATCCTTGGGGATGGTATGATCACACTGGATGACATGGAGGAGATGGATGGGTTAAGGTAACAGACTGCTTACCAACAAGTACTCTTTGACATTCACATGCTTTCAATGCCAGGACACGGGGTCTGAACCAGCAACTGGGAACCATGTCTGATGATTGAATCCATGGCTATTTTATGCTGATGGGTCACTTGGCTTTGTCCTAAAAAAAAAAAAAAAAAAGTTGTTGCTGCCTGTGACACAAAGCCTTGGGGAAGGCACCTTTTCCTCTGGGCCCAGCCGCTGGGCAGTATACTCTCCCCCAACCCCATGCATCCATGCTGCTGCTCCACCCTCTGCTAATGAGCAAGCTGATGTCTTGGGGACACAAAACACATAGACTGGCAAAAATTAAAAAGAACAGATTTACAAAAACATAAGCAGCATACTATGGCATATCCTTGGCCACCCTCCATCTGTACCCAAACTGCCCCTCGTCTCCCTCCCTGCCATATGGAATTTGGAAATCAAGTAATTTTGAGTCAAATGAGGGGATGATTTCTTTTCTCCTTAGAGAAACTTCACCCTGTGTACGCAAATGAAACACACAACCCGAATGTGAAGTACTCACTCCCCCTCCAATTTTTCAGTGATTTCACAGGCTCTGTGCTGAGGCTAGATGTGGACACCGACATGTGCAATGTGCCTTATTCCATACCACGGAGCAACCCCCACTTCAACAGTACCAACCAACCCCCAGAAGTATTTGCCCATGGACTCCATGATCCAGGCAGGTGAGGACATCTGCCTACCTTCTCCCTACTTTCAAAAGCAAAACGACAAAATTTGAGATCTAGGAAGACAAATAGGATGTCTGACCACAAAGTAGCAAGGGGTGGTAGCCCTTTGTACTTCTGAAATCATAGGGCGCTATTAACTAAGCAAGCATTTAGCCCACTTTCTAGCACTTATCTGTGAAGGCTGTTAAAAAAGATTAAACAAGAGAAAATACAAGTTCTTAGAGAAAATTGGGGGGGGGGTTGCTATTAGATACACTTTGGCTTTCTTTTGTTCTTTTTTCTTTCTTTCTTTCTTTCTTCCTTTCTTTCTTTCATACCTCTAAACTTCACTTTCCTATTGGCTTAGTCTGTTTTATGTTGCTTCAGCATGAAGAGGCATACTGGGTAATTTGGCTCACAGATCTGAACGCTGGGCAGTCTGAGCCCATGGTACCAGCATCTCAGTGTCTGCTGAGAGGCTTCTTGCTTCTACAGCTCATGGTAGAAGGTGAGAGCAAAAGAGAGGGAGGGAGGCAGAAAAGTTGCCAAACTCATCCTCCTGTGAAGGACTCACTCGTAGGGTAACCAGCCCCCCCCCAAAACAGTAGCATGAGTGCATTGGTGAAAGTAGTGTTCTCATGACACCATCATCCCCTAAAGGTCCCATCTGCCCTATTGACAGTACTGGAGACCAAGGTGCCAGGATGTGAGCTTCACATGATACATTCAGACAATACCACATGTGCTAAACAGGAGTGGCGACAAGTGTGTTCTAAGGGCCCTGCCCAAATTATATAAAAGAATCACAGATAGAGTTCAGATCCGGGCCTTGTGCCTCCCACCAGGCAGCTCTTACTGCCATGGTTTCACTTAATACAAGATGATGTAGCGTTAATTTGCAAGGAACTGAGGTAAATGTTAGTGTCTCTCATGCTTTAAAAACTTACAGATACTAAAGGAATCCATGTTGGCAGTTCTCTTCTTATGCTATAATGAACCATAAAGAACAGAAAAATAAGAAATCTATAGAATGAAGGGTTTCGGGCACACTTTTAAAATTCTATGAACTGTAACTGAAATTCTCTGATGAAAACCCCTTCTAGTCTGGCCTATCATTCAGACTAAGGGGTATGTGGTCACATTCATTCATTTACTAGCTTAGTTATTATTGCTATTTAATGTTTATTAAGTGTTCACTATGTGCAAGGTGAATATTTCTCAACCTTTTTATTTTTATAATCCCTCATGCCCTTCATCTTTCCTCCATCAAAGCCCAAGTCCACAGTTCATTTCCTTTTTGGCATCTCCACAGATCTTAAAATCTGTTCAGCAGGGAATACTTAAGGTGGGGTCAGGATGTGGAGGAAACTGTCACATTCCATTCCTATAGCTCAGAATGCACAGACACCACAACGCAGCACTTTGAAGTGAAGCAGCCTAAGTCACCACCCTCCCACCAGAGCGTTCCTGCAATGTTCCTGGGGGTCCAAGCCTCAGTGCAAAAACAGGGTGAGGCGCTTTCCAGACCCTACGCGTGGCACGGTGCCTGTGCCATGGAGCCTTGCTTCCTCTGGCAACTGAAGGCTGAAGAAAAATTCTGTCTGTATTCTGCTTCTCTTGCAGAGAATCTCAGACAGAGAAAGATTAAATGAAGAGAAAAGAAACTGAAGCCATCATTGGCTAAAAGCAAAGCTGACTGTCATTAGCACCCTCCATAGGGTGCTAGACTAGGTATCCCTGTTGGTAGTGCTCTGGTAGCTGTTCGGGTAGCACCTTTTTAAACTTTTCATTTGTGTGTGTGGTGTGTTTGCACACCCACACTTACACACATAGAGGCTAGACCACAGAGGGCCCGATGCCTCCCTCCTTTTCTCTATTTTTCAAGACAGATGTTACTGAGCCTGCAGCCCAATATTTCAGTGAGAGTGACTGCTCAGCAAGCTTTGTCTTTTCTAATACACACACACACACACACACACACACACACACACACACACACACCCGACTCCCAATACCAGGGTTATAGGCTTTTGGCATGTCTGACTTTTACAAGAATGGTAAGGAATCAAACTCAGATCCTCTTCATCCTCAGCATATTCTCTTGCCCACTGATTCAAGTCCCCAGTCCTACATCTTCTTTTTTAGGTTCACAGTAAAGTGACCATAAGGTACAAAGAGCAGCGGTAAGCCCTATACCCACATTAACATAGCCTCTCCCCCCTTATCATCATGCCCAGTAGAATGACTTTCAATGAACAACTAAGGAGACATCGTTGGCACATCAGATGTCCCTGGTTGACAGTACACCCACTCTGTGCTGCTTTTAGACAAATGGGTGGACACAGATGTCCTTATCTTAGCCTCACCTGGTTAGCTTTACATCCGGTTTCTTTTCATCTGAGAAGCTGAAGGTGAGAAGATGGAGTAGAACTCACAGCCCCTAGCAGCTCACCTCAGAGAAAGCATGCCTCTGCTTCAACACATTGGCTGCTTCAGGTTGGAGATAAGTCAAACTTCTTTTTGTCATACATTCTTGATCTTCACAAAAAGAACCTAGAAAAAAAATCCTCTCACCCTGTGGGACTAAACTACTAAGTCACAGCATGCCTGTGTCTCCATTCATACCAGACACTGTGTTGTAGGTGTAGAACTGTCCCAGCTCCTGCTTCTTTATCATGAATCAGCTGGTTGGAGCCCTCGGTTGGTTTTATTGTAATAATCGCTAAATGGCTCTCCATCTCTGAAGCCCCTACTCTTCATTTTTTTAAAAAACATTTTTCATTTATTTAAAACTCAATGGTTTGGCTTATAAGTAGTTAATGTATTTTGTTGGCCCAAACAGCATTCTCAATGGAATGTTTTTGCCTCCAGGGACATTTGACAATGTCTAGAAACAGATTTGTATTTCACAATTGGGATGAAAGGGGCTAAGAGCTGGGCAACACTACTGTCATCTAATGGGTCAAGTCCAAGGAGATTGCTAAGAATCCCATAGTTCACAAAATGGTACCCCTCACCCCAGAACAAAGGTTACATGGACCCAACATGTCAAGAAGCCTGTTTTTTTGTTCGATTTTTATTTGCTTGTTGTCTTGTATTTTTCGAGAAGTTCAGACATTGCCACTAGGCTTCATTCCCCCTCCAATCCTAGCCTCTTATTCACTTGAGCATGCTGGGAATTTTGTGGTCTCTTAAACCTAGAATAGGTAACAGTAATACAGTGACTCCCCCCCCTCAGTGGTTAGAACCACGGAGATATATTGATCTCCACGTCAGGTATGCAGGACATGAAGACAGGCAGAGGAGTTTTATTTTGCTATAGCTCCCAGGGTATTATAGCGTAACCATTCCAGAACTGGTGAGATCACTCAGAGGGTAAAGGCATTTGCCACCAAACTGAGTTCAATCCCAGCAGCAGAAGGCAAAGGAAACCGACTTCCATAGATTGTTCTCTGACCTCCACACAATATATACTATGGTGTGTGTTCATGCAGGTATGCACGCATGCACATATGCGGCACACACACACACACACACACACACACACACACACACACACACGTTAGCATTCCAAGTAGGAAACACAACTAGTTCTAAGGCTAATATATTACATACATTGTGTGGCACAGTTGATGGTAGCATTGATTCATATTTCCAACCTCTGCCAATGTGCTATGCATGAGGTAATCCTTACCGATAGGCTAACAAAGGTTTTTAAGATGATGAGCACATTCATTAGAAGAAAGATAGCCAGAAAAATTAAGAAACAACACTCCTGAGGTCATTGGCTGCAGCAGGGTAAACAAACACATCAGATGTTTCCTTTGCTGGTTTCAAGAACACTCTAACTAAATTGCTCATGGGACCCTGGCCAGCCCACAGAGCGGCCCTTTCTATGTCATGAAGACCCTGGTAGGAATTAATGAGTGTCTGCCTCCTTTATTGTGTAGATGTGCTGTGGATCGACATCCTACTGATAGAAACATCAATTTAACAATACTTTGCTCAGATTCCAATGGGAAAAACAGATCATCGGCCAGAATCCTACAGATAATAAAAGGGAAAGATTATGGTGAGTCAAGCCTGTGGTGGTTGCTGTAGGTGAAGATTGGTTTTAGTATATTAATTGGAGAAAAGGGAGTCTGCATAATGAGCATTTGAGAAAGCATAAAAACAGTGGCCTCTGTCAGGCCAGTGAGTAAATTGCTCCGTTTTTTTTAAAGGTTCAAGGACTCCTCCAAGCCCTGAGGGTTACTCTGCTTAATTGCCTTTCCCATGGATTGCAGTCTTCCCTGTGGGTTCAAATAGTTTAATGGTCTCAAAAGTCAGTGGCTTGCATTTTGCTCATCTGAGACTCAAGGTGGGGAACTTCTCTTTATTCCCTCTTATATGGGGGAACTTGTCTTAGCATCTTATATGCAGACAAATAAGTTTAGAGGGAAGACATTGCTGAACATTCAACATGCAAGTCTCAGCAATTAGGAAAATAAAGTTTCTAATAAAAATAATTTTAAAATGGGTTTCTTTTAGAGAAAACAAAGTAATTGACTTGTAAAAACATGTCATGGGAATAAAATGTTTAAACATTATTTTTAATAACATGATTACTGGGGTATTTACAGAGAACTTAAAAACATAAAGTTGGATAATGAAGTCCAAAACACTGAATTATTTTCAATGCTGTGTTCATACTCCTTTTGAAGGCCACAGTATAGTAAGCATTTTTATGACTTAGGGAGCACAGGAGATTGAAATTATTAAACCGATTGCTCCTTCTGTTTACTCATTCAACAGAGCTATTTATTTTAGCACTAGGAGTAGGGAGGGCAGCTGTGTTAGTTCATGCAGTATTCGGTTATTTTTCTCTCTCTCTCGCACGTGTGTGTGTGCGCGTGCGTGCGTGCGTGCGTGCGTGTGTGTGTGTGTGTGTGTGTGTGTGTGTACATTTATGTACACTTTAAAAAGCCAAATGAAAGAATAATGTTACTTGGGGAAAAAAAGTCTAACAAGCTACTAATTCAATGGATTTGGGCTATATCGGGAAATTAAGCTAAATTCTACTAACCACATTAAGTTCCAGGCAAGACCAGTTAAAGTATTAATAGCCTTGCATTTGCATATTTTTAAAACACATCCAAAGTGCACCGCAGCTCCCTCTGTGAACACATTCACAGAACCCTGTAGGTGATAGGCACTGTCATCAGCCACATTGTACAGAGGGGGGACACTGAGGTACAGAAAGGTTAATTATCAAACTAAAATTTAACAACAAAGGGTGGATTTGAACTGCAGCAGCCTAACTTAGTCATTCAACAGTGCCTTCTGTCTGGTGTAGGGTATTTAAAACTGGTCTTTTCCATGCTTTGTTTTATCATAGTCATACCAGAAGAATAGAACCTTTAAAATGACTGTGTTGCCACAAAGTCACCTGAATAAGGTACCTACTGGTGTTGTGACTTATTTGACAGTAAAAGCATCCCCAAGTGAATATGCCACATATGATTCAAAGGAACTCCTGAAGCTGCATTTGTTAACCTCACAACTCCATAAACTAAACTATTATGGTGCCTTAAGTCAAGATATTACTCGACTGAGTGACAGTGTTTCTACGAATACAGTAAATGTGGACTTGAAGACCTTTTACATGATATGGTTTTATATTTCATTAAAGTGTGAAATTTAAAACATTTTAAAACATTTTATAATTTGATAGGTTTGTTTGATTTACTAAATGCAAGCAGAACCAATTTTAGAGATGTTAATTGTTCAAAACTCAGGCTTTAAAGTATTTTTTTCTATAGTAAATAACACTGATTTCAAAATATCTAGTTTTGAATTGTGTTAGAATCTTGATGTGTTCTGACTGATAACAATTAGCAATCACCTGATGGGCAGGTTTATTTTGTTAAACTTACATTTTGGTGCTATTTAAGCAGTTTCATTATCCTTATTAGTATATCTGGAAAAGGTCCATATCTTGCTTTTTGAAACACAATTTGGAATTAAATTATTATAATACTCAATAATTGATCTGTATCACTTTTACTTCTGAAAATGTCTCATTTGCTCTAATGATTTTTTTTTCAGAAAGTGAGCCATCCCTTTTAGAATTCAAACCATTCAGTAATGGCCCTTTGGTTGGTGGATTCGTTTATAGAGGTTGCCAGTCTGAAAGACTGTATGGAAGCTATGTTTTTGGAGATCGCAATGGGTATGTTTCTGAATGCTACAGTTTCTTGTATTGTTTGGCACACTACGAAAAATTATTCAAGTGGCTATCCCCCACATGTCAGACCTTGGACACACACAAAGGTTATTACTTCCTTGTGTTTTGCCTCATCTAAAAGCTTAATTGTAGAGATACTTCTAAAAAGATTCTTCAATAGGTTCAGTCACTTCTATGGGATAATGTTCAAAGGCAAAGAAGTCTTGTGAGGGACTTTCCACTTATTTTGACTGTTCTTTTTATCCTCAACCTAATTACAAAACTTGTTTTATGGGAATTGTAAAAGCTGTTTTAAAAATTACCCTGGAAAGCTCAGAATTCTGGCAGTGCCAAATTCGTGGGGCTTTGTGCAGCGGCATACAATCCATCTATGTAGTAGTTGCTATAAGGGGCTGGTGAAATCCATGCTTCTTTCTGGCACTCACCCTCAGCGTCTGCAAGAGACAGGGGACTGACCATGCCTACCCTGTGTTTTACCTACCCTTCTTATACTGGTTTCAGCTGTGCAGCCTATGGTTGAGACCGGCTTTCTCTTACTTGACCTTTCCAGGATCCTTTCCAAACCCCATCTTATCTTTGAGTCCTGTATCCTCATGTGGTATTTTCACAGTTCCTGCACAGGACAAAGTAGTGCTCCCACACAGTACAGGAGTGCTCTCATACAGGATAGATCAATACTCCCACACAGGACAGAACAGTGCTCCCTCCCACACAGGGTAGAGCATACTCTTCCCTTGAGAAGCAATAAATGTCTTTGTGTGGGGGGCAGGGAGGAAGTCTTTATCACAATTTCTATTTTAAAACATTTTAGGATGCCACATAAGTCATGGTGTGTTTTCACTGTAGGTTTGTGGTGTGTTTTGTTATAGGAATTTCTTAACTCTGCAGCGAAGTCCAGTGACCAAGCAATGGCAAGAAAAGCCACTCTGTCTAGGCACCAGCGGTTCCTGTCGAGGTTACTTTTCAGGTCACATCTTGGGATTTGGAGAAGATGAACTAGGTACCATATCTACTTCCCCCATTGAGTTCTAGTTTCACTCCTTGCTTGGGAAGCTTTGTTGTCTTATAGAATAAAGGTCTCATCTTACATGTGTTGGACATGTACCCCACAGCAAGGGTGACCTCCATAGAATCTCAAGATAGTACAGTTAGACCTTCCTTCCCAACAACCTTCCCCAAGGATCTTCATACCTGGTTTATATTTTGGAAATATTAAAGTAGCAAAACAGAAAAAAAAAAAGGCAGAAACAAGAAAAAACATAAGTTCCAAATGTTTTCATACCTACTGATATTTCTTGCTCTGTGCTATGACAGTCCTTTTATTTTCTATGTAAAAACAGTCCCACTTGCCCATGCCACTTTAATGTATTTTAGAAAGCAAACCCTGAATGAAGCTAATTTACCCTCTCTATTGTTAACTTATTTATTTTTCCCATTTGAGAATAAAATTTGTGTGAGATAATCTGAGGGCTATAGATCATTGCCAACAGAACAGAGGTAATCTTACTGGCCAGTATGTGACAATGTTTTTGGCATATTTATTAATGTATGGAGACTGTGTGTATTGAAGGCCTCATCACTGTGCTGTGGTGCTATTAGGAGACGGTGGCACCTTTAACAGGTGAGCCTCAATGTGAGGAAATTGGTGCTCTTTAAAAAAGAACTTAGATTTATTGTATTATTTTATATTCATGGTGTTCTGCGTCCATATGTATACACCATGTACATGCTTGATGCCTATGAAGATCAGAAGAGGATGTCAGGTTCCTGGCGACTAGATGTATACATGGTCATGAGGTGGCATGTGGGTGCTACGAATTGAACTAGATCCTCTGCAAGAGCAACAGGTGCCCATTTTAACCTCAGAGCCATTGCTCCAGCTCCCAAATTGGCTCTCTTGAAGAGAGAGTTGGAAACTTGTTTTTGTCTGTATCTTTGCTCTCCGGCTGCTGTGTGGGCAGGAGATCTTCTTCTTTGCCTACACTTCTGTAGTGGTGTGTCCCAAGTAACAGAGATAGGTTAACACCATTGCAATCCCTAAAACCAAGAGCTAAAATAAAAAGTATCTCCATTAAATAAATAATAAATAAATAAATAAAATACATAGGAAGCCTAACGAGAAGGGAGTTGGAATTGGAGTCTGATTAATTGGAAAGTGAAATTGTGCACTCTCCACTGTTTTAAATTATAGACTTCAGTGTAACTTTTGTGGTATTTTACTTAACTACACCCTAACAAACCATGACGACTACAGTCCTTCAGCTTCAGAAATGAATTTTAAGACATAAAAAGAAAGAATGTTTCTTTCCTAAGTCAGAATACTCTCTCTATAATGAAAGTACAGGTTGATTTTCTTTATACATTAAATGGGAGAAATCAACACAAATAGTTACATGCCATTCACTTAGATTAGTAAGGAACTCAGGCAGCTCTCCCCAAAATACATAGGAAGTATTTGAGAAACATTGGGATATAATAATTAGGACAGGGATTTGTCTGCTCTTGCTCCAGAGTGTAAGCATTTTTTTTTCCCGAGATGGAGTTTCTCTGTGTAGACCAGGCTGCCCTCTAACTCAGAGATCCTTTGTCTCTGCCTCCAGAGTACTGGGATTAAAGGCAGGCACCACCACCACCCACCATTCCCAGTGAAAGCATTTTATATCTGGGTTTTTTCTTTGATGAATTTCTACCCCCACTCAAGGGAGTCAGAAAGATAAGAGTCAAGCTTTGTAGAATAATTTAAATGTCATAGGCAGACTTTAATTTTGGGAATAACTAGGGCTATGGGTGGGCATTGGTGGTAGAGCACTTGGCTAGAACACTCGAGACTCTGGGTTTTCACAAGAAAGAGGGAGAAGGAGAGGAAGAAGACAGAGCAGGAAAGAAGGAAAAGGAAGGAAAGATAGAAGGAATGGGAAGGAGTGGGGGGCCGCAAGAAGGAACGAAGGGAGGGGTTTATCTGGGCAGCTTCACACTTGACCTAACTTAAGCCATTTCACTCTTGAAAACAATTACTGGGTAAGAACAAACCTGCAAACAGAGGTAGAGACAGGGGCCCCAGGGAGGAGGCTGTTGGCTGTGATCCAGGTGAGGAGCAATATCCTCCTGAACAGGAATAGTCTGAGGATGGGGGCAGGTGACTAGGCTCAGGTCCAGTGCAGAGGAGGACTCATGACTGCTGTCACAGCCTTAGGTATAGGGTCTTCCTGAGGCTAGATGGAGACCCATGATATCTGCTTGGCTATGATGCCATGCTATGAATTCATTCTGTACTATTTCTCTTTTCAACAGGAGAAGTTTACATTTTATCAAGCAGTAAGAGTATGACCCAGACTCACAACGGAAAACTGTATAAGATCATAGACCCCAAAAGGTAAAACTTCTTTTTTCTGTTATTCCAGGTCTTTAGTTCACACTAAGGTGTTATAGAAGAGATGTAGTTTGTGATGGGCTGGAATGAATGAACATTCTACCCTTCCCATCACAGACAGCTGCACTTGACCTAGAAGGACTTGAAAAGCTCATTCATATTATTCTTTTCCTCCCAATGTAGAGCCAACATTCCCAGTTAAAAATCAGGAGAGGACTCTAAAACATGCAGGACACTGGCTTCAGCTCTCAAGTTAGAAAAGAACAAACCTTTTAATTTTGAGAAAGTGAGAGATGTTCTGGTGGATATTGCCCTTCTTAGTATGATTTTTGTTAGATAGGCAAGATAAGTTATCTTAACAGTTCAACAAACGAACCTCATTTCAAAATGACCAGCCAGTTCATAGCACTCATGAAGCCTGTTTGATCAAGCCAATGAAAGCTAAAGGACTGTTTCATTATTTGCTTCAGTAAAAGGAAGGTTTGAAGATTATATTTTGGTGGCTTAGTAGATAAAATGTTGCCTTGGAAGCATAAGGACAAGAGTTCAGATCCCCAGAACCCACATAAATGTGGAGTGGAATGGTAGCTATCAAGGAGGCAGAGGCAAGGCATTGCCAAGGCAGACTGCCTGGCTAGACCAGCCAAACAAGTGAGCTCCTGGTTCAGCCAGAGACCCAGTCTCAGTAAAGGAAATAGAAAATGATCAAGGAAAATACGTTAACATCTGGCCTACACACACACACACACACACACACACACACACACACATACTTGCATACACATATACCCACATACATGTGAACATGCACACACAGATACATGCTTAACACGTGTGTGTGTGTGTGTGTGTGTGTGTGTGTGTGTGTGTGTGTGTGTGTATTCTGCGGCTGTTTCCTCCCCGTCTACCCATCTCAATGTTGGCACACACAGTTCTCCTGTGGTTCCAATCACCATTCATCAGTCATGATTTTCAAGTATGAGAGCTGAACTTTCTGAAACTGTTAAAATTGCATGCTACCACATGGATGTCAGTCATAAGGAACTAACCATTTTTATAGATACAAATAGTTAGTGACTAACTAGCACTCCTTACTCACTAACCCCATGCAGCAAACTTCAAACTTCTTTGAAGTTTTTCTCAAGAGAATCAATTCTAGTGATGGGAAAGGTTAGCCAAAGGTATTGACACCATTCAACTCTTAAAATATTATTTGTAAGCTGTCAATTGTGTTTTCCTGGGAAAGCAACGATCTAGTGACTGGGCAGACTACCTTTTCTCTCACCACAAAACATTTCCTTTCCTGAGAAAGCTACAGGTTAGCATTGGCTACTGCACAACGAAGAGGAGAACCCATGAGAAAGGAGAAGTAGTCCCTGTCCCCTGCTCACTGAGAGCATGACCTTTCTTCTTTACAACAGGAGACATGCTTATTGTCACATATGGAGTTGCAGTGAGGTTTTTCCTCTGTATGTGTGAAATCAGTGTCGTCTTTGAGAAAAGAAAAGAAATGAAAAACTATCAGACATGTAGGAGGGTGCTGAAACTGGCAACAGTACAAATACAAGCCAAACTTGTGTGAACTGCTAACACAGAGCGCTGCAATGACCTCAGTGCAGGCGTGGGCTTCCACCTGACCTGTGGCAATTACTTTCAAAATGGTTACTGTTGCTCCATTATGTTGTCAAAATTGATCGGTTTCTGAAGCTTCCCCACAGTAGGGTAATGAATTCTCTCCTTACCCCTACCCTCCCTGCCACACACAAAATCTCTCTTGATCTGGATTGTTTAGTCTGTTGGAGAATAGAAGTGAAGTTTACACCTTCAATCTATTATTAGGATCTAATTATCAGGGTTGCCATGAGTGACCTTGGCTTTGTGATCTTAGGGACCCCTCTAGTAGGGTGGTCTCAGAGTGACATACCTGAAGGCCTGGCTCCTCATTATGGGGCTGTTTCTGGTGATTCATGTCATGGGTGGGGGAGGGGAAGGGTTAAGATCTGTGTTTGCTTTGCAGAGGTGGGAAAGTAAGAGAATTGCAGAGACCCACCCTCCTCCATGGGTATCAGCGTATTCTAAATTAGACCAAGTGCAAGGGAGCTAATGTTTTCGTAAATGCCTGTGGGGACCCTCTTACTGTTTTGATGTGAATGCCAGTGATTATTATTGCAGTGTTTTCCCAAAAAGGACTGGTACATGAGCAGACACTTGTGTGTAGACAGGATTATTTGGGGCTACACAAGTTAATTGCTAATATAGCATGTTTAAGAGGTCAGGCAGAGTAGAAATGTCTTTTTAAAACTGAATAAAGAACATCATCAACTTTATAAACATATATATATATATATATGGATATGCCTTGTTATTTCAAAAATCTAACAGATTGAATGGTTAAGTTCATTGTCTTCTTATAGAGAAGCACCTAGATTTGTTAGAATATTTTCAAAATAGCTTTCATATGTTATGGATTCATGACGCTGGGAGAGACAAGTACTAAATTGCAATTTATCATATTTTTATATAAGGCATCATAGAAGTTATGTACTTAACATAGTATTTATGCTACATTTTCTTACACACACACACAATGAACTTAGAAATAAAAATGTAATAACTCTTTTTTTTAAAGATTTTATTTATTTATTTATTTATTTATTATGTATACAGTGTCCTACCTGTATATGTACATTTATGCCAGAAGAGGGCACCAGATCTCACCATAGATGGTTGTGAGCTATCATGTGGTTGCTGGGAATTGAACTCAGGACCCTTGGAAGAGCAGCCAGTGCTCTTAACCTCTGAGCCATTTCTCCAGCCCCAAAAATGTACTAACTCTTAATCAAATTTGGGAACACATGTGAGGTTCTAGTGTTGCCAATCCAGTCTTCAAGTACAGTTTAGTCTAAGGCTGTAAAGGGCAGAATCACAATAAGTTTTCAATTATTTATTGTGGAGCAGCTCCCTTAGAAGAAGGTCTTTTTAAAAAGTAAAGATCATTAAATTTTAATTAATAACTTCTAAGTTAATATATAAAGTAATAGGCTTCTTGTACATTTTATGCTCACATATATTTGTATGTTGCTCCTCGCACTGCCCATTACCCTTCTTTCTTCCCCTCCCCCCCTCTCCAAGAGGCCATCATCTATAATGAAAATTTAAAATGAAAGATGGCCAGCTTTCCTAAGTTACTTAGGGAAAAGCCTTCCCTGGAGAGACAGTACAAGAGTGGAAATGTACAACACACTTCCAGGACATCGTCAGAGCTGGGATGTTACCTCTCATGTCAGAATGGAATTGGGATCTAACCAACAGCTTAGTCAATTTTGAGTTCCTAAACTCTCTTGCACTCAATTCAGTGTGTCCCATGATCTCCCCGTGGAGCTCTACCAGTTGTTAGGTGGTATCATAGGGGCAGGCATAGATGCACAGACTATAAGATTTGGGTAGTGGGCCTCCTTTCACTAGGAGGTACTGAATTTTGTTTCTGAGTCTTCCTTGAAATTCAACAGCACACAGATCGTTACTGTGCTGTCCCTTAGCCCGCCAGAAACTTGTACATGACCATTGATTATCTCTTGTCCCTTGACTACATGGGGCTCTGAAGTTAGCTGAATAATGCATTTAATGCGTATTCTAATCTCTAGTCTTGTCAGGCCTCATTCTTTGCATTCCATAATTAATTTCAGGTGCTTTCTCAACTTTTAAGTTTCTCTCACTTCCAAAATTAGGATGCAGGTGTCCAGGAAGCTTAAAAAAGCTCTGAACAAATACATTCAGGTCGTCATTCCTTACGTGCTTGCTCTTTATTAACTCTTTTCAAACTTAATCAAATGTTTTGGGGGTGGGGTGTGAGATGGCTCAGCAGGCAAAGAAGCAAGCACTTGCAGCACAAGCCAGATACCTGAGTCCACCACCTACAGGTAGAAGGAAAGAAACCGTTCTATAAAATTCCTCTCTGAACTTCAAATTGGAGCATGGCACAAAACCCAGACACTAGAATGAATGAGTGAATGAATGAATGAATGAATGAATGAATGAAATTTAAAAGAAGCAGGATCAAATGCTCTCTAGCAAAGGCAGAAACTTAAAGGTTCATACACAGTTGTGTGACTTTGAAGCTTTATCTCTATAGAGTGCAAGACTCTAGTTTTGTTTCAGATGAGCTTAACCCCAAATGCTTTTGTTTTGACTTTCAGATGTTCCCAGGGTTAATTCTCCAGGAATGTGGAAAGAAAGGCTATTCCTGTTGCTTTCCCTCTTCTGAACCCACTCTTCCTGTATTTCAACACCTTGCTTAGCTCCTCTGCAACCAAGCTGCCAGGAGCTTCCTTTTAAGAGGTCTCTAAATTAACAATGCAAATTCCAAGCCAAAGAGGTCATTCTTCAGAAATGCTGTGTCCCCCAACTCCTCTGTGACCAGTATCAAAACCCTTCTGCTACCTCCCCCACTCCCATGAGGTGCCACTTCTTGCCCTTGCTTTGATTTGTTTTTTCTTAATCACTTCATCCTATTCCTCATTATGCAGGACGCTAAAGTATTGTGGGTTTTTTTTTTTTGTTTTGTTTTTTTTTTTTTGTTTTTTTTTTTTTTTTGTTTTTTTGTTTTGTTTTGTTTTGTTTTAAATCACTTTGCTAGCCTAAGCCAGTCTGGGAGCCCACAGGCAGCCCCGTCATCCTAAAGAAACTTATACATAATAGAGCACTTTCATCCAATAAGCCAGTGGAGTCCCAATTCATCAGTCAAAGTTTTATGCAAGTGGCCCCCCTAAGTTGATAAATTCCCACAGTGCCTGTTGACCCAGCTGCCAAGTCCTCTTGCGGCAGGTGGTGTTTTCATGGCCACCCTGCCAGTAATACAAACTGTTTAGCGGCTTCATTGACCTTGTAGCTATTAACTGGGATACAGGCTGCACAAGGGACTAGTTCTCAAACAGGACATAATTTCTTAACACTAGGGGTCATGAACAAATATATGCCCTGTAAAAATTCATCCAGCATGGTCAATTTGAACTCTAAAAGACAGGCAAGCATTTTCCACATTTTTGCTATTATTTTTATGATGTATATCCAATAACCAAAAATGTGTGTGCACTTATTTCCCCAAATTTGTTTTCATTACTGATAAAGTTCATTTCATGTGTAGTTTTTTGTTTTTTGTTTTTTTTTTAATGGCCTTTTGGCTAACAAATCTAAGTTGCCGCAGATTGTCTAAAATTTTAAAGATGTTTTAGTTTTAAAAATAGGCAAAATCAAGGTCAATACTTATAATGAATGTGTTATCACAGTTACATAATCTTTTGTAACAACTTTGATCTGACTAAAATTTCCTTAAACTTTAGCAAGATTTGCATGTGTATACATGTGTGTTTTTACAAGCACACTTAGACATGTGTGTTGCATACAATGTTCCATAGAGCCTTACCTGCTTCATAAAAAATCTCATATGACCTATGGAAAAAAAAATCAAGATGTCCATGTTATTTTAAATACTTTTTGTGTCCTATTTTTGAAAAAATCATGACTTCATTCATAATGGCAAATCTGTATTTATAAAATGCTAATCTTTTTCTTCCCCTCTTGAAGCTTTCACTGATTTTGTATGCCATCCTGACAAGCCTACACTGTTTTCCCTAGATCTGTTAGGCATAATTAATTAACCAACCAGGATCGCAATGTTTACAGTGTATGTCCCCCTTGAAAGCCTTACCCTTGGAGGATTTGTTTCAAGAACCCTCCTGGGTATCTACAACTGCAGATGGCATCTAACCCCATGTACACTTTTCTCCAATACACACCCATGATAAAGCTTAACTTATAAGTTAGGAACAGAGAGATTCACAGGAACAACTAATAGTAAAGTAGAAAAGTTGTAACAATATGCTATAATGACATATTTTAAAGAATTACTGGTTCATTTCTGTAATTCTCCATTAACACTTTTGGACCACTATAAACAAACAAACAAAAAAAGGCACAAAAAAAAAACTATAGGGATAACTTGATTTTTGATAATGCTATGAATAATGTGGTCATTAAGTCAAGCTAATTAGCATATCCATTAGCTAACATACTGTACTTTTGTGGTGTAAACACATACAAATATTTTTATATGTATTCCCTATTTCCTATAGATTTGACACATAGCTAAGCATTCAATTATAATCTTTCTTAATGTTCAATGCGGGGCCATTAGCTCCTTTGATAACTATATACACTGCCATGAGATTTTGATTGAATTGCCATCTGTAAATGGCATCTATTTACAAATATATAAAGTGGAGAATATATATAATGAAAAACATTATCCTTCAAAATGAGATTCATTTATTAAGAGTTCAAGATACTTAAAAGCATTTCTAAAATTCACATGTCTTCTGGTCACCCACCCTTTGGCTCAGTGCTAGAATCTCATACTATCCAATCCCCTGATATCTTATATTTTTATTATATTTTTATTTTTATTAATTATCATTAGTTGTTGTCTTAGTGATCAGATGAAAATAAAGTTCAGGTTTCCCACCCCTATGGGGACTCTGGCTTGGCTATGATGGTTTTTCCTTCCTGAGCTTAGAGTTTTGCTTCCCTCACAGTTTGGTTTTGTGTGTTTCTAGTCTCCCGAAAGGCAGGTGGCAGGCTAGCTTGTTTCCAGCCACAGTTGCGCGCTGTTACTTGAATTGCTGAAAATATCTCCCAGCCTCCAGTCCTATGACAAATCTGTGCTTGTCACTTAAGCTTCCCAGACAATTTGTTATACTATCACAAAATGATGAAGACAGGGGAAAACTTGGTTGGGCTGAAGCACTAAGCAAGACAAAATGCCTTGTAGATAGATTCTTTTTTTTTTTTTTTTTCAGATATATGAAACTTTGAAATAAATTGTTTTTACACTCAGCACTAACAATAATAGTTGATCAGTTTCTGGAGTCAGAAGGCTTCAAATGTATCAAATATCTAAGGTAATTTGATAAGCTTGTTTTTCCGTCTAAAAGCAAATTACATTACCATTCAGTTTTAACTGCTTTGCCTAAATCAAGAAATGTTACATTTTTTTTTAAATTTTGATTTTCAAGACAAGAGCTTCTCTGTGTAGCTTTGACTGTCTTAGAACTCACTTTGTAGACTAGGATGTCCTCAAACTCACAGAGATCCCCCTGTCTCTGCCTCCCAAAGATTATTAGGATTAAATCTCCTAATTGTACATGCTGATTTTCCCATGGAAATAGAGGGGTTGATGTCTACTGGTTTTAGTGTGAGAGGGTCACATGCTATTTTATGTATTTGTGGATTGAGGTGGTGATTAGACCATCACCACATTAAACATTGTTTAGCACCACCCAACCTTCTTAGTGAGTGTGTCAGGTAATCAGGTGAGTCCAGCTTGTATAGAAGCTTTAGACCCAGGAATCCTCAGAGTGAATATAGTCAGAGAAGACTGCCCAGACCCATTTTGTTCAATGTGTTTCAGATTAGAAGTTTCTAGATACTGTTTAGAAATAACCTAGAACATTGACCCTATCTATCTAAATTATAGCTTTAGAAAACACAATACAAACTAAAAACTTGTAATATGATTGTGTATATGACCTACGCAAAGATTTATTCTTGAATTGAAGTCTACCCTCTCCTTAGAGCATATGTCAGTTACTCAGGAATGACTGGAAACTGGAATAGACTCAGCACCTCAAAAAGTACTCAGTATCTCATTATGCCCCAAAGAGAACACTGTTACAACAACAGAAAACATACCTCTTCCTGGTCACACAGACACCATGTCCCAGGAAGGTGGCTGTTTCCTGGCCACACAGGAAGACTCCATCTTTCTGTTCTACCTGGAATATGATTGCCCTCCAGATGAGGAAGAGTCCTCACAACCCAACTGAATTAGACAATTGTCAAGGTCAACTTGAAATTTTGGTACATAGTGTCTGTGGAAAATCAGGCAACACTGTTGTCAATCCCTTGCCTCTAGAATTCTATCATCATGAGTACCTTGTAAAAGGAAAATATTACACTGACTAAGCAGACTAAAGAGCATAATAAGGAAGAAAAGCCATTTGTTTGTGTACTGACTTTGGAAAATGACACTAAAAAGATTTTTACAAGATAACACAGCATGCAGAGATGGTTTATCTGTCTTGACTTACACAAATGGAAAACAGATCTACACTGTTATAAGCAGCTTCCCTCCCATAGGCCTCTTGAAATAGAAGAGTTGAAACTGTCTTTAGACACAATCAGGGTTAAAGGTGATTGCAGAGTATCACATATTTAGGGAATTCACTAAACCCATGAGATCAGCTTCTGTGGTCAGCAAGATGGCTGCCTCTTCTACTGAGAACAGACTCCACCCAATCATAAGATTCCAAAGCTTTCTGTACTAGGAAGTTCCTGAACACACTAATTAATGACCACATAATTGCTCCTGGTTAGGAAATGGCCCCTAATTGAGAATGATGTTTGAATTCATTAGGTCTGACTCTACCCACCATCCTGACAGTTGCCATTCGTCAAAGACTAGACTGTGAGTAACAAAGGTTTAGACAATTGGTTGCTCTTAACTGTTGAGAATGGGAAAACAATGGAGGAGGAACCATTTTATAAATGTGACCGTAGCTAAGAGACACTTTCATGAGCTCCAAAGTGACTATGTGTAAAGAAGAGTTCTTACATCACTCTCTTCCTCCAGGAAGTTGATAAAGGAAGCCATAGAATTTTCAAATCTGCTAAAACCTCCAATGAATCAGGATTGTATAAATAAGTAGCACTTAAGGCCTACATGTCTGGTTTTACAACAGAATGAATTTGAAATGTGTATGCCTTTGAAAAAAACTAACCATGAGCCTTTCTTTGGTGAAATACAAGATGGATGTTGACACTGCTCATTTAGGAGGATAGGATTCATCACAGTGTTTCAACACAAGCTGACAGAAGATGTTTCATCTATTAATTTATTTGTTCATTCATTAAATTCAATTGCACTAAATTAAAACCACCCAGATTCCCACTACCCAGAGACTTCCACCACTGGCCTTTTCTAGTCACAGAAAGTCAACACAGACAATGTGTGTTGTAAATAACCACTTCCCACTGTCCCCTGTCATTGCAAAGAAGTATCCAAACCTTTGCATCACTACACAAACCCAGCCAAAGTTTCTAAAAAAAAAGTCTTAACTTTCTGAAAACAATACTTTATACATTAAAGAATGTTGGACAATTTTCTGCGAGAGCCCCTCAGTGTTTCATTATTTGTCATGTGAGGAGATGAGGAAATATGTTTTTCTGATTCAAATTAAGCTTCAGGGCTGTGGGGATAGCTGTCAACACATAGGCTCGATATATTTTTTATTGCAAACCCAAACACCCTGTTAGCTACATTTTCTATTTGGAAAGTTACTTCTGACTTCATTCAGTAGAACTCAGAGTCCAGGGGCTTAAAAAAAAAAAAAAAGAAAAGAAAAGAAAAGACAAAGAAAAGATTGTTTTAAACAACAAAACTATTCAAATGACTCTAATTAGATTATATACTAAGCACAATTTTCTAGCCCAATGAAATAAGTATTAAATAGCTACTCTATGACGAATGCATACTATGGAACTGAGGAAGGGGAAGCAGTGACTTTGAAACCAGCCCAGTCCTCATAATGAATGAGACCTTCTGTGCGTGCACATGTGTGTGTGTGTGTGTGTGTGTGTGTGTGTGTGTGTGTGCATGTATGTACACATGAGATATATATATATATATATATATATATATATAATCACTCCTGAGTGCTATTCCTAAAAGTGTTTGCAGATCTGAGTGGAAGGAAGCATCAAGATATACATGCTCTTCTACTTTTAAAATTTCAGTTTGAGGGCTGGCAAGAAGCCTCAGTGTGTAAAGCCCTCACTGAGCAAGCCTAATGGTGTGAGTGTCATCCCCAGAACCCATGGGAAGGTGAAAGGAGAAAGCTGACATCACAGGGCTGACCTCTGATCTCCACGCATGAACCATGGCACACGCACACACATATAACACACACACATACAACACACACACACACACACACATATATATATATATATATATATATATATATATATAATTTATTGTTCCTTCATAGCCATATTCTAATAGTTCTACTCAATAGCATAGGAACATAGGAAAAGGTTTTAAACACCCAGTTACTAATCTTATCCAGATTTCTGTAGATGGAAGTTCTGGTCCCACAGCCATTTAGCTCCAAATAAACATGCAGAGACTTATATTGTTTATAAACTGTTTGACCAATGGCTCAGGTCTCTTACTGACTAGCTCTCTCTTAATTATTAACCCATTTCTATTAATCTATTAATCAAGGCTGTGGCTTACCCATAATCTGGCATGTTGCTCCTTTAGCAGCTATATGGCATCCCCCTGGTCACTTTTCTCTGCCTTCCTCTCCCCAGAAGTATCCTTTTCTGGTAATCCCATCTATCCTTCTTGCCTGGCTACTGGCCAATTAGCATTTTATTCATCAACCAATATGAGAAACATATATATAGAAGGACATCCCCTATCAGATTTCATTAAGCATTTCCATGGGCTACACATTCCTCTATGTCCCTATGAGACACAAAGAGAGCAATGTTTGTCTTCATAGACTTTATTTGAAAAAGTTACATTTAGTGTATATAACACATTCTGTTTAATAGTGAGTGTCAAGGCTCCTGAAACTGGCTTTGTAGGTGATCAGAAATGCCACTGTCATACAAATAAAGTAAGACTGTTGTACAAGAAAGAAACAGAGAGAACTTTGGGTGTTTAACCCTAGCCTAGTAGGACTTTCATTGATGAGGGGAGATATAGAAGTTCCTATACATCTTTAGTATTTGAGATTTTAACACATGATTTTAGATCATTGCAGAAGACTCCTAAATTTGATCACTGGTCTTGCTGGCAGGAGGACATAACTAGTCTTAAGAAAACAGACTCTCACTGGGCAGTGGTGGTGCACACCTTTAATCCCAACCCTCCAGAGGCAGAGGCAGGCAGATGTCTAAGTTTGAGGCCAGCTTGATCTCAGAGTGAATTTCTGGACAGCTGACACTACACAGAGAATCCTTATCTCAAAAACAAAAAACAAAAACAAACAAAAAACCCAAGGCTTAATTCTTTTTCTATCTAAGTAATCCCTGTAACTTAGTTTTTGTGGTTAAACCTAGACTTTGGAAGCACGTGACAGACTAATAATGTTTGTTTGTATTCTGCTGGAAGGTCCTTCCCACCTTGTGGTAACATGGAGACCAGTGAGGATAGGACACTCCAGGAAAGGAACACTGAATACTTCCCCCTAAATATTAGGTCAGGAACATTTGGAATTCTGGTGCCAGCTTGATCATGTTTGAATAGCAGTATTAAAAATGCAGAATCATTAAAAAAAACAAAAAAAATAAACAAAAAAAAGCCTTTGATGGCTTAGTTTTCTCTATAAATGACAATGGCATAGAATAATTAATACAAAATGCATGAAGTTTCACATTGCAAATGATATGTTTGTGACTGCTATTATTAACATTCTTTCTCTTCATACAGGAGCTAATTAAGTTATACATAATAATAAAATATTTTGACTTTATATAATTCATAAAGTCTCCATTCTATACATGTCTTTCTTTGCATTAACAGTTTCAATTTTTATTTGGCAGCATAAATATTCACCTGCACACAGATCAATTTACATTTATCTCAAAATAAAATGATCTGGGTGCAGTGGCACACTACTTAATCCTGGTAAGTGAGAGGTTATACAAGAAACTTTCCAGTTCAAGTCCAATCTACAAAACCCATCTGAGGCCATCCTGGGCTACACAGTGATACCCTCCCCCAAAAGGCAAGACAGAAGGAGACAGAGAGATAGGAAGGCCCTGCCCTGAAAGGAGAGACACAGAGAGAGAGAGAGAGAGAGAGAGAGAGAAAGAGAGAGAGAGAGATAGACATGTGTTTACACATTGTTTGTAATCAAACAAAGCAGCTGAAGATGAGAAAAGCAAAGCAGCCAGCCACTAGGTCTCCTCTACCTCAGACTGAAAGGGCTATCCTGTCCTTAGCGTGGCTGCAGAACCAATCTCTGAGACTGAATACCGAATGCCCCACTCCTATCCTATATACCTCTTTAGAGCTGGGATTAAAGGCATAGAATCCCCAGTGCTGAGAACACTTTTGCTTGAGCTGTTTTCTCTTTTCAACTGATTCACTCTAATGTAACCCTGGGGGGCTTTGAACTCACAGAGGGCAGTCTGTCTCTACTTCCTGAGTCCTGGGATTAAAGCTATGATCAACCACTGCCTGGCCTCTATGGCTTGCTAGAATGGCTGCTGGAATAAAGGTGTGTACCACCACAATGGCTGTGGCTAGTTTTGCATTTTGATCTTTAGTTGCTTTATTAAATCAGAAGTAATATATCATTCCCCCTTTTTGGCTAATACAAAAAGAAGAAGGCTACAAAGGGGAAGGATATAGA
Organism: Phodopus roborovskii; assembly: GCF_943737965.1. Taxonomy (NCBI): domain Eukaryota; kingdom Metazoa; phylum Chordata; class Mammalia; order Rodentia; family Cricetidae; genus Phodopus; species Phodopus roborovskii. The sequence goes on from NW_026125409.1 coordinate 69,867, forward strand.
TCAGTTGCTATATTAGATCATAAACAATATATCACCAGGCAGACAGACAGACAGACAGAGAAAGAGAGAGATATTTCCTAGGAGGCCCTCCTCCAACCGACAAGGTTTTGGGGGAGTAGAAAGAAGGGCAACCACATAGCTTAGCAGCATACATAGCACAAGCCTAATGTGTTCAAAGCCCTGGGTCTGACCCCCAAGAACCATTAAAAAAGAAAGAAGAGAGCAGAACAGAAGGGATTCATTCCCATGTTTGTTAGTCAGCCAGTGATCACTGTGACAAATGTAACTGGCCCTGTGGTATCGCCAGCTAGGTCAAGCACAAGAGGAAAATGGGGCACTATCCCTAAAAGTGTTTGTGTATCTGGGTGGAAGGAAGCTTCAAAATATACATGCCCTTCTACTTTTAAAATTTCAGTTTGAGGGCTGGCAAGAAGCCTCAGTGTGTAAAGCCCTCACTGAGCAAGCCTAATGGTGTGAGTGTCATCCCCAGAACCCATGGGAAGGTGAAAGGAGAAAGCTGACATCACAGGGCTGACCTCTGATCTCCACGCATGAACCATGGCACAGCCACACACATGCATACACACACACACATGCAAACACATACCATCAAGTGAAAATTTTAAATATTTAAAATTACAGTTTCTAGAATTCTAGCTAACAAGTACAAAAGAGCCATATTTTTCTTGTTCTTTTTATGGAGACTTTTGATGAAGTAAAGTTTCTTAGGCTATTTTCCATTACCAGTGTGTTCTTATGCTCTTCTGAAGTTGTGAGTTGACCGTGTCACTTGTAAAAAAGATCTGATGTACAATGTCAATTCTTGTTTTGGGGTGCAGACCTTTAATGCCTGAGGAATGTAGAGTCACAGTTCAACCCGCACAGACCCTGACCTCGGATTACTCCCGGCTCTGTCGGAATGGCTACTACACCCCCCACGGGCAAGTGCTGCTGCAGTCCAGGCTGGGAGGGAGACTTCTGCAGAACTGGTTAGTATTTCTGTTGTCACCTGGAACACTGTAAATGGCCCTTGGGTTTGAGAAACTAGTGTCACCTGTTTCTAGACCCATTTGGTATGCAAGAGGCTAATGCTTTACAATTTCTCTTTCTGGAGTTACAAATGGAATCCTTCTCGATTTAATGTAGGTCGTTCACATACTCAAGTTAATCATGAGCATACAAGATCTCTAAATGATCGAATCTTTTCAAAAGGTAGAAAAAAAATGAAAACAGAACACCAAAGTCCTACCTTTGGAGCGCTCATACCCACCAAAAATTTGGTGTTTCCCAAAGCCCTGGCCAAGTGCCAGCCTTTACCAGCCACGGCATCGATGCCCTCTCTGGATTATCACTTGCATTTTGCTGTGGTACACTAGGAGTAGAGATTTTCAGAGCATGTTACTAACTAAAAGGGGAAAAATACAATTATCTAGATGCGTATTATGAGACTTTTCTAGTCTACTCCACTCCCTGGTAACCCATTGTGAAGTGAGCAGCTGCTGGAAGAGAGTAAAGCCATCTTGTGAGTTTCCTGCTATGTTAAATTTTAATTGGTGTGAAGTTAAGAAAAATGAATTAGGGCTGGAGAGATGGCTCAGCAGTTAAGAGCACTGGCTGTTCTTCCAGAGGTCCTGAGTTCAATTCCCAGCAATAGTATGTTGACTCAGAGTCATCTGTGACTGGATCTGACGTCCTCTTCTGTCCTGCAGGCATACAGAAGGACAGAGCACTCATAAATAAATAAAAATGAAAATGAATGACTTTAGAAACTTAAGAGTTTAAGATTGAACTTGAAATACAAATTCAACAAGGAGTGTGCATGGTAGTTTTGATCTCTACTGTATCACACATTAAAGTATACCCTGCCAATAAAAATCAAAATTAATATTTCTCTTGGATCATAAATAATCCTGTCTTTTATTCTAAAGATAAATCTGTTTTAAAAATATATTATAACCATGACTTGTCTGGTATGCATATTGCCTAACAAAACAACCAACATATAAACAGTACATATTTTAAGCTTAAATTGCTTTGCCATTTAGTAACATTGTTAACATCTGATTAGAGTTAGAGTTACAGATCTATGTGAGAGATACATAATTACAATTCTGCAGAATCTAGGTAGTTATTCAGACAAGGAGGCACACTCTATTGACCATTCCATCCCCCTCTTAGTCAGTTGAGCGCAAAACAAAGAATCAACATATAAATGTAATAGTATAGTCATATACCTGGGTATTGTTTCTCTACTCCTTTTAGTGTTGGATAATACATGTTCCTCCTAATTCCTTGTCTCTTTACATAGCAACTAATTCTGTTAAAGTCTTTGCACTTTACCTAACTTCTGTGTCTCCACAAACATACATAAGTTAAAAAAAATATTTTCTGAGTACCTCCTCTGGACAGCAAACTTACACCAAAGGTGAACAAATCATTTTCAATACTTATGTGTTATACAGTGTCTTAACAGATACTATTTACAATAAGAGAAGCATGGTAATTTTGGTTAACATTTGTTTTGTTTCTATAAAATCTTTCAACTAAGATTTCTCCTGATTAAATTTAAATACTTTCAATAACTAAGTAAAAAGCAAAACACTTTATAAGAGTAATCTGGGATGTCTTCATTGAAGAATGTTATACACCCATGTGGTTCACACATCTTCTGTAAGTTTGAAAGATGGAGTGCTTTCACTTTTATTTATACTTTCTTTCCCATGGCTCAGTCCTAGGACCATGAATCTTGAATACTGTGTCTGAAAGATGACTGTGATCCTAACGAGGAAATGTATTCAAAGAATTTTGTTTTGTCTGCAGTGGCTTTACCACCAGATTTATCAATAAGTGACAACTAATGAATAGACCAAACTGTGTCTTTCCATACCACCATTGAAGTAATCTTCACATTCTCTTTCTATAGCATAGGCGACAAATGATTTAATTAAGAGACTCAATGCTGTAAGCAGCCCTAAAGAGCATTGCCCAGAATGTCCTTTGTCAGTCTCTGCACTGAGCCCAGGATGGGACTTCAGGCATAATCAGAGATCAATATATTCTGTGCATCTCCCATCTTAGCATGGAGAAGCAAGGATGCCAGGGAGACCAGATGTTGTATATTGCATGCAACTCCAGTCCCAAGCTGACCTTATTTCAATGTCACATTGGAACTGCTCCAGCCGGTCACCCCTTTCTCGAGACCAGTCTCTCTCCTGTGAGGTCCTACCCTGAAGGAATAGAATTGCTGTTAGTTGAAATGCCTTGTGGAACAGTAGTTGAAAGGGCTGGTGTAATGGGTTAGTGCCAGTTCTACAAATGACTGGATAGTTTATCATGAGCCCTGCTTCTCCATGTGCTGACAAGCTCAGTTCCTGCCCCCAAAATCTTCATGTCTGGAAACTGTCCTGCATGTGTATTGCTCTGCCCAGTCAGTTTGTGACTGTTTTCTGCCTTCTTTTTCTACCTTTCCTTATTCATCAAATACTTAGTCTCATACATGGCATGGCTTCTGATGTGAAGTTTAAGAATAATACATGGGGCTGGAGAGATGGCTCAGAGGTTAAGAGCACTGGCCACTCTTCCAGAGGTCCTGAGTTCAATTCCCAGCAAAAACACCATGGTATACAACTATCTATAATGAGATCTGATGCCCTCTACTGGTCTAGGCATACAAGTAGACAGAACACTGTATACATAATAAATAAATCTTTTTTATATAAAAGATTAAAAAAAAGAGAGAATAATACCATGATTTATGTCTTGCAGCCAAATGTGAGCCAGCATGTCGTCATGGAGGAGTTTGCATCAGACCAAACAAGTGCCTCTGTAAGAAAGGCTACCTTGGTCCACAGTGTGAGCACATGGACAGAAGTTTACGCAGAGTGGCCAGGGCAGGTATTCTGGATGACATCATTGACATGGCATCTTATTTGCTGGATCTCACAAGTTATATTGTATAGTCTCTGGGACCGTTAACTAGTCCTTCCTGGTGGGCATTTACTTTGATCTTGTCATTAAAAAAAAAAGAGACTATCCTCCCGTTACACACTCCTGTGATCTCATTTTCTTTTAGTAATTTAAAAACTATTTCCAGAAATGTGCAGATTCCAGTGTGTATGTTGGCCTGTTCGTTCACATACACTCGTCCAACACGAGCAGTCACAATCCCCAGACTCCAGGTTGTATAACAGGTGGTTTTGTTTTGTTTTTAACATCTACTTCCTGGTGTGGAATACTTCACACAAAAGTTCCACTGAGAATTAATTACAGAATTTTTATGGCATCAGAAGATATTCCTTTAGTTCCCGGGAAATTTCTGCCTGTAATTACTAAAGTCGAGCATAGTAGGGTTTTGAAATGTTGTGCAATGTGGTAGAAATATTTTTATATTAAAGGTCTATAATAAGAGAGCATGTTTCCAAACTCCTTGATGGATTTCTGACCAAGCAGCTTGATGTGAGATTGTACTCTGCATTTCTGTTGTATCTAATTACAGAATGTTGCACACTCACTCACCTTTTTATTTGACAGAGCAATCTGGTTACTTCAGCTTGATCTCAAGATGGTATTCAAATGTCTTATGATTAAATCAGAGAAACCTATTTGAAAAGAGCAATCTTCCTGAATGGACTGCTTCTATTGTATATTTTGTGTAACAATAGTCACTGGGTTTGTGTTACATATTTATATTTTTTATTTTATTTTTATAATATAGACATCACCTAGATGAAACACCTTTACCCTATCCTGTAAATTACTAACGTTACATTTTCACCAACTTAATTGGAAAGAAGAGGAGTAAGGAAGCAAGCAGCCTTTAATGTGCCTTGGATCTAATCTAGCAGTGTTTCCTTGTGTCAACATGTAACCACCACACTGGTCAGATGAAAAAAGCAAGTGGACAGCCAGGCCTTCCAGAACTCCAGCCTTGCATACATATACAGTGCTTTCACCATAGCAAGACTGTCACGAGTCTGTGGGATTAGAAGGTTAAGGTGTGCACTCTGACTCCATCCTCCATGGAGAACAGCTTGCTCATCCACAACCACTTCAGGCTGTGCATAAGCTGCCTAACGTCAGATTCTTAAAACCGTCCTTCTTGGCAACACTGACTTCCATGCACATGCTCCTTCAGGACTCTGTGACAATACCCCTTGACTGTCGCCTCAATGCATTTCCTGCAAATGCTCTGTTCAGATTTTCTTAGAGAAATGAAGTACTCTAAGTTACGAGAGTCTGACAGACACTGTTCTTAATGGTTTTCCATTTGCCATCTCTCCACATTTACATTCTAACAAAGCATAAGGGTTTTGTACTACTGATCATGATAAGCATTCACCCTCCTCCGTAACATCCATCCCTCTTGAATCCAAAGTGTAGAATCATGTAAGTGCCCAGCACTGGCTGATATTGCACATATGCTCCTTATCCGTAGGAATATGAGTCTGAGTTATGGAACAATGATCTGTTGTTTTAAACTGAAAGAGTTGCAATTACATTGTGGATTCTAAGGAATTCTAAAGAATCTACAACATAGAACAATTTGTTGGCTCCACTGCTGCTGTCTTCCATATATGATTACTTGGGTTTCCAATGACCTCATACCAATGGAAATGGGTTGAAAAATCTTAGTGCTTAGTGAACAATAGCCTGCATTAAAAAGTGCATGCATAATTTTGCACAATTTAGCTTCAATTGACAGTCTATTCAAAGAAATCTTGGAACTAAATGAGCATGGAGACCAAATTGCCCTCTTACCCCAGAAAAGGGGTGGTCCCTTCTAGTCTCACCAACACTTCATTGGCCCAACACTGTGACAAATCTTGCAATGAACCATGCAGTACCCTGCATCTGTAGGTTAATAGCAACCTTTTGTCTCCATTGCTTTCTCTTCATAGTCCTTTTACTGAATTCCATCACAGAAAGTTTTACAATTAAAAAAAAAAAAAAAAAAAAAAAAAAAGGAAAAACTGCCCTGACAACCATTTTTGTAAGTGGACCTTACTATCAAATCATCTCTTATTCAACATGGGTGACACTGACAGAATGTGAATGTCTCCTGAAGGAGCCAGCTGTCTAAATCTGTCAAATCGTACAGTTTTATTACACATACCCCCATTCATAGTTTGAGCAAAAACAAGAAGGATACCCCTAGAAAGCCAACAGAGTCTTAAAGCCCAAGTGCTTCATTTTACACTTAAAGGGAAGATGTTCCATTGGTGGACGTTCTACTCAAACAATGTAGACTAAGCTGGCCAGACCAGAGCTGCTTTAATAGCCCTTTCTCAAGTGACGTATTCCTTGAAGTTGATTTTTATGTCTGGGGATTATCATAAATGACTTGTGAGAGATGTATTGGAATTGGTTAAAAAGTATGAGCTAAGAAAAGTCTATCCACCTAACAAAGCACACAATTTAAACTAGAAAAATGTCATTTATGTGAGTGCTGATATATCTGACAAAGAAGAACTAAACAGTTACTATTATTCCCTACCTATACTAGAGCTTAAGCTTTGGGTATCAGCTCAGTGTGAAATAGCATTCTTACCAGTATTGTTGCCAAACTTGCCCTGACTCAAAGCACATAAAGCAATAATATGAAAACTAAATTAGAATATCATTAAAGTGAAAAGGAGAGACATTGAAGAAAGTTCAGCGAAGACAAAAATGTTTCTATCCATATCTTTTCATCTTAGAATCTTAAGATATTGGAAAATATTTCACAAGCTTTACTCAGATGTTTCTACAATTTAACTGATCAAGTTTCATGAAGGGTGGGCAAAAACATCTATGCATGTCTACAAAACCCAGCTAGAAAACTATTTTCTTGTCATTTACATGCCTCTGAGTAGTCATGGCCTCCCTATTGACTATCCTTGGAATTGCTACAGAATGACATACTGTTAGTACTTTTACTTCTGTCATTATTTTAATAACTGAATGGGAGGTCGGCCCCTGCAGCAGAGGTTTTTCCAAGAACATTGTAATCTATTAGGAGTTTCTCCACTTTCTCTTGGCATGTGAAAAAAGCCCAGTTTAAGTTGGTAAGGGAAGGTGCATCAGTTTAGTTTCTGAGCATCTGTCTAGAATGTTACCTAAGATTTCCCCCACGCTCTCCTTCACCCCTCTCTGCTCCTCCTCCTATATCTCTCTTTGAATTTCTTCTTCCTCCACTCTCCTGCATTTTGTGTTGGTTTCCACTAAACAGATACATCACATGTGCCCATCATTAGGTTTCCCTGGGACAGATACCTATACATTTTGTTGGGTTTATTTTCCTTTGTTTTCACTCCTGGAGTCATGCTGGCTTAAATTCAGTATCATTAAGATGAGTAGAGAAAGAACATACCAGGCTAGTCTACTACAGTCATTGAAAGAAATGACGAAAAGCACACACATCCACCAGTGTAGGTGCTCTATGCCAGTCTTATAGCAAAGTCACAGGAAAGATGAAGGGAGTCACCCTAGTAGACAGCTTGAGCTGACAGGAGGGACACTCCTAGCTAGTTCCTACCTGTAAGGAGTAAGGTTTTTCCATCCGCCTCTGGTCTTCTGCCAGCCCCAAATAACGCACTGAGACTATGTATTTGATATAATGCTGTTGGCCAGGTACTAGTTTCTTATTGGCTAGCTCTGTCTTATTATTAACCCATTTCTATGTATTTCCACGTGGTCTTACCGGAGAGCGGGGACCGGCGGTTCTGTTCTCTCCCATCTCTCCATCTTGACTCCTCCTAACTACTTCCTCTTTCCTCCTTGTCTCCTAATCCCTCCTGTATTCCTTTCCTATTGGCCAAAAATGCTTTATTCATTAACCAGTATGAGAAACATATTTACAGAATGACATCTCCCATCACCTACCAAAGTGACAACCATCTCTACAGAGTCCACTTTGAAGAAAACTGCTCCAAATCTATATGGAAGGAAACTAGTGTCTTGGTGATAATGACCTCAGAAATTTATCCTCCTTGCCATGAGGTCTGCAAGTCAGAGAACTCAACTGAATTTATATGCCCAGAAAATGAACACAGTTTTATTCCCTGAGGAAGTTAGTGGCACTGTTTCTGGAAGTATTAAAGGATTCCAATCAGAAAGTTCCTCTTTCTATATTTGAAACATATATTTGCTCTCTGACTTTCTTTGTCACACCAACACAAATTGGCCACACATACAATTAGTAATGTGACACAAAATATGATAGAAAGCCCAAGAGTAGATGCATCTAGATATTGAAAACATGTTCTTGGAGCCTGTCAGATACAATTCTCAGCCAAGTTCTGCCTGTCTTCCTTAGTGCCATCTTCCCTGAGTAACTTCTGAAATGGACTTGAGGATGCCTTCTAGGAGAGGGCAAAGGACTCGTGGGAAAATGAAGGGGAGTTGGGTGCCTCATTTCCAAAATGCTAGCAGCCTTAGATTTATTTATTTATGAGATTGGCATTTTCTTAAATTCTATTAAATATGAAGCCAAAATCCACCCATCATTTTCTTTGTTTTCCTATACAATTTATTTAGGGCATGTATCAGACAGTTGAAAAGATGCAAATAAATAATAGACTCCTTGCATCAATAAAAAGCCTTATACCAAACTTATCATTTGTTTTTGTAGGTCAACAGCAAAAAAAAAAAAAAAAAAATGCCAATTCAGCATTCATCCTAAGGTAGTCAGTCTTCCATGTACATCACAAAGTAAGATTGGTCATTGTTTTCTTTTATGAATATATATTTTTTTATAGATTCAAAATACATATATCCATTACTGGCAAGTGAACATACCTATATATTGTATATTATTTCATTTGGCTATCATCTTTTAAGTAAAAAGAATAACATTTTAACATCTAATATATAATGTATATATTTAATTTTCTCTATAGCATATGTATGTTATATCTCAATACTATATATACACTATATATTGTGATGGAAAATTCACAGTGGCCAAATATAAGCTTTTTCTTCACAGTTAAAAATTCAGTCTTGAACATTTCTCCCTGTACTGAAAACTAACTAGTCAGTAGTTTCCATTCACATGAATAAGGTATGATTACACTTGGTATGGTCTGTGCCAGAATAAACATTGGATGTTTCTTTACTCTATAATCTTAAAATCTGAGCATGAGTGTCCTGGAATGAATTAAGAATCCATGTTCAGAGGGTTTATTGCATAATATTATTTTTGAGAAACTAAACTGACAGACTTATAAGATATTAGATATCCCACATATCTTATTCTAGTCAGAAGATGTGTATAGACGTGCTTGTCACTAAGAACCATGAAGTAACAGGACGTGTAATACTGAAATACTGTAGAATTTTTGGGAACTTGAATCCCTGGGACATACTCCAACAGACTACTATTTAAAATAAATCTGTCTAATTATAATGAAAGATTATTGAATTATGACCATAAGCATGAAAGAGTTCTGATAGGAAAATCTAGTGTCCTCCTTGATTATCTGTGATTGATTTTGTTAAGTGTTAAGGGGTGGTTTTGTGTTCCATTCTTCTCACATATTTTGATGTTTTGAATTGTCTAATGTCCTTCAGGCTATTGACATTAAAGCAGTCTGTCCATAATCTTATAGGACATTTCAGTACCAATCCATCCTTGAGTTTCTGTTAATAAGAGGCAGCAGACAGTAGGAACAATTAGTAAACCCAAATGGAAGTAGAATCAGGACTAGTATAGGAATGATTTATGATTTCTAGAACATCCTAAAAATTAATATGCACAGGATCCCCTGGAGTTTGAACTAATCTGGTTTACTAAATCAATTTGTAAAAGTATGCAGTTTTCCTTGATTGATCTTCTACTTCATTAATGCAATATAAATGCTGAAATGCCTCTCATAATTTCATGATGTAGAGAAGGTGAGGGCATCTGCAAGGGCAGAGCTGTATGTTCACTGGGATGGTTAACATGTTAGAAGCAAAAGAGAATTTCACATCCAACTAGCTCAGCCTTAGACTCCAGCAGTTATAAATAGTACAGATGGCCTGCAGTACATCTGTGTGTATCTGTACATGTGCACACACCCATGTATATATATATATTTATCTATCTGTACAAACACTACATATGTATACACACTATCTGTGTAATATATAATATATGTATAATGCATATAAATTCTAACAATTGTATTTGTGTTATCTTTAAAATAGAACAACTGTATCTTGAAGAAGTGGTAAATGCAGAGAGTTGGCTTTATTGTTGATCTGTGGATTTAATGTTTTTAGGTGAAAGGATGTTTTAAGTGTATAATTTCTTTTCTTAATTTAATATATTTATGTAAATGCATGCTTGAATTTGATTAGATTGGCTGTGTTTTGTGTTTTAACATGATCAAATGTATTAAACTTTATCTTATGACTTCATTCTATGTGCCCTTTCAAAATTTGTTTTTATTTTAAATTTTATAAAGTTCCTTCTAAATTTTCAGACTGGTTATACAAACACTATTTTTGAAATATTATATTCAGGTACTTATAAACATTATTGTCCTTTGTCATTATTTATGACCTAATTCTAATATTTGCCACCCAAATCATTGCTAATGTCAGGGTCAGTTTCATTGTGTATATATATTAGGCAACCATAAAGATAATTTGTTCTAAGTTGCAAGTGACTTGTACCTAATCCTTTTAAGTATGAGCTGCTGGTCAAGTTAAAGGTAAAGCATAAGGAATTATAGAACATTTGTGACACTGGGCATCATGGTGAAGGAAGCATGGAAAAGACGGCACGACACACACACCACAACTTCATGGCCTTGTTATTTTGGCTTTCACCATAAATGAAGCAAAAATATTTTGTCAAAAGTCTTTGTCCAAAGTCTAATCAGTAGAGCTAGAAAAATGGCTCAGTGGTCAAAAGCCAACACAAGGTTGATTCCCAGAAGCCCCAGGACTGCTCACAGCCGTCTATAACTTCAGTGCCACCGGCTCAGTGCTCTCTTCTGAGCCCACAGGCACCAGGCATGCCCGTGGTGCACATAGACACATCAGCAGATAATCACACAGGAATGCTTTTAGGACTGATCAGTCAGTTAGAAGTTATTAGAAGAGCAATCTGCTTCTATCTCGTCCCCACCTCATGTTTCTAAATAAACATAGCTCACTGGCTTCCTGAAAGGAAAGGCAGCTCCATAGAAGGTTATTTCTAGGAGAATAAAGCATGTGAAGATTCACTCACAAAGCGGCCCAGGACTTAGGTTGCTATCTAGAAGTTTAGGCAAAATGACATCAGGAGAGTATCTTTTAGCTAGTTCCCACAGGGACCCAGGAAGCACCAGAGACCTCCTTCAGTCACTGCCCTTCCAGCTGTTAGATCACATTCCCCTGCCTCAGCCCATGGAGCACGTGACTCATGCATGTATGTGTCTGACACGTTTTGAATCCCCCACAGGACTAGAAGACTTGCTATACACACCAGTAAGCTAAAAATTCACATTCACATCCAGAGGTGGAGGCACCCTGGCTTTCACTGAACTCTTGGGGTTGCTTCCTTGTCCCTCATTTGGTTTCTCAGCTCTGCCATCACTGGTTAAATCAGTTCTGTAAGTTATGAACATATGAAGCTGCTTCTATGCCCATTTAAAAACTCTCAGTTTATACATAATTAACATGTGTGCTTTAGAGAGGGGTAAAGAGAGCGATGGCTCTCCTTAATGAGAATGGGACATGGCAGGGCAGAGTGGAGCCAAGTAGAAGGGCGCTTGCCTAGCGTTCACAAGTCCCTCCCTGGGCCCCATCCCCAACACCACAACAAGGTAAGAGTAGAATAAACAAATGAAAAGTCAGAAAGAAAAAAAGGAAGAAAGGAGGGAAGGGAAGAAGGAATAGGGAGAAAGAGGAAGAGAGAGGGAAAGGAAGGAGGAAGGGGAGGAGGGAGGGAGGAGGGAAGGAAGGAAGGAAGAAAGGAAGGGAAGAAAATGAAGAAAAACTCTGGGATAGCACAAGAACCTGCTCTCTTGGACCTTAGTACAGGCACAGTAAAATAAGGTTAGGAAAATATCTCCAAGGCCTCTACTGAGGGCAAAGGCCCAGTAGCCATCACTGAGGATTTCCACAGGTCATATTTGTAATGCAACTACTAGCTTCAGTTTTCTCTGGGCATCACAGTCAACATGCCAGATATTTCTATGCACTTGCCCCTTTACGCTCATGTCTTTGTTTGTTTGTTTGTTTGTTTGGTTGGTTGGTTGGTTGGTTTTCTGAGACAAGTGTTCTGTATATAACAGTCCTGGCTGTCCTGGAACTCACTCTGTAGACTAGCCTGGTCTCAAACTTATGGAGATCCATCTGCCTCTGCCTACTGAGTGCTAGGATTTTAACATGTGCACTTCCACCAGGCTACATTTATGTCTTAAAAGAGAGAGAAGAAAGGACATTTGAGCCTGGAGAGTTGGCCCAGTGGTAACATGAATTAGGATCCCAGCACCTATATAAAAAGCCAGGACACAACTACACATGCCTGTGACCCCAGCACTGGAGGAGACTGAGGCACAGATCACATGAGCTAGCCAGCCACCATAGCTGAAAAAGTTTGCACTGAGTGCAGAGAGAAACCCTATCTCACAAAAATAAGGGAGAGAGTGACACACGACACCTCCAAGTTAACCTCTGGCTTCCACACTTGCATGTGCATGAGTCCACACAGACACAGACACAGACACAGACACAGATACACACACACACACACACACACACACACACACACACACACACAAAGGAAATTTGAAACGGATGTCCTATTTCCTGAGAAATATAATTAAAAGTACCAGCCACAAGTTAGTCTCATGTAAAATTTACTTTTTTTTTTCTACTTAGCACACAAATAAGTTTCTCTAGAGATTAAATTGTACCATCCTTCAAAGGAGTGAAAGATAAAAATAAGGCAAGCACTGTGAATGAAGTGTTTCTAATGTGTTTTCATAATTTGACTTATAGTTCATTCCTATGCACTATTTTGTATAATTAGCAGAATTTAAAGGGGAAGGGGGACAGGGAAAGGGAACTGAAGGCTGGGTTGGCAGTGACTGTAAGACTCCTTCGGGACTGTGCCAGCATCAGAAGCCACTTGAGCTCAGGGTCCAAATTTAATAAGGTGTTGTCAGATCCCTTTGACATATTTATAGCCTTGTAATTAAGACCCCTTGATACAAAATCCATGTGCTTCATAGAAAGCAGCTTAGCTTATCATAGACACTCTGTTCCATGATCTACAGCTACCGGAAGGCATGTATGCCAGGTATACTGGCAAGGACACTGAGGAGAGACTGTGAAGTGTAAATACCAGGCCCAGATCTCTAACGGATTACCTAGTTGGTATATACACACCAATCACTACACTTGGGAATCAGCTTTCTTCTGTTAAAAAGAACACTGGGTTCCTTCCAAGCTGGGGCTGGGGAGATACCTTGGTGGTAAGGTGCTTGCTTGCTCAAGCATGACAACTTGCATTTGGATTTCCAGTACCAAACAAAAGCTCAGCACAGAGGATCTGCCTACTACTCCAGTGAGGGAATGATCATGGCCAGCAACTCCAAACTAAATAGGCAGAACATTGAGCCCCAGGTTCAGGGAGAGACCTTGTTTCAATAAATACAGTGGAAAGAAGACACCAACATGCTGGCACAGCCAAGCATACTAAACACACACACACACACATCTTCCTCTTCTTCCCACCCGCCCCTGCTCTTCCTCTCTTCTGTGGGTCTGCTGTTGATTTCTCTGACTTTGTCACTCTTGCTTCTCCCATCTTAGGTAGCTCATTCTGGTTCTTTTTCATGTCCTATCGTGTCTGATCCATGCTTCTTATTTCCTTAGTTGTCAAGGGTGCGGTCACAGAGAACCGACAGCTCCCTTCAGGGTCCTTCATGCCCGCTTTGCCTCTGTCAGTTATAACAGGTCAGAGAAAGCTGCACCAGAGGATCCCCTAACGACCTAAACCCTTCCCTATGCCCCACCCTGGAAAGCCTTTAAAAGCATGCTGTAGGTCCAAGAGAAGAACCAAGCCTTTAGCTGGAATGCCTTTCCAGATCGCAACTGTAAGTTCCAGGCTTGGGCTTCCCAGTTAGAATGTGTGATAGTACTAAGTTAACATGTTGATGACAGTTGTCAGGCTGCCACTTCTGGGAGGGATTGTCATCACAATGGCTGCTCTTCTCATTCCACAAACAGGCGAGCTAAACTCATTCTGGGTTGTATATGCATGATCCATTAATAGAGATTAGCTTTAAGATATGCCAGTCACGCCAGCAGTAAATAGTAACAAGAAGGATTCTTGCTAAGAGAAAAGGAGCTAAAAAGGAAAATATCACCACAAATTAATATGTTTAAATGAAAAGGCAAGAAGCTTGGAAAATAGTTGTCAGATTTCTAAATATTATTCAAATTTTCTTACAGATTATTTTAATAAATTTTATTTCTTAGTGTGGTTTTAAGTTCATAGCAAAACTTACCATACAGTTCAGAAGCATCCCCTCTCTGAACATACACATTGTCTGCACTGGTGTCTATACTTGCTCCCCAGAAACTCATTTGTCACATGGATGTGACAACTGACACAATGTGTCAACAAGTGGCACATCACCCTATCCCATCCATGGTTCACATTAAGGTCTGTCTATAGTATTCACCTCCTATGGGGTTTGAAAGATGAACAATGACAGGTACCCCCAATGGCAGTGCACCACAGAGCTGTTTTACTGCAAGACAAGAGCTCTGTCCATTCATCCCCTCCTCCACCAAGCTCTGGTTGTCACCAGTCTGTTAGATCTCCATTGTTTTGCCTTTTCTGGAATGTTCTGTACTTGGGTCCATGCAACATGAAGCTACTTTGCGTTGGCTTTTTACCTTGTCATACCCATCTAACTTTTTTCTGTCTCATTTTAATGACTCAACAGATCATTTTATTATTTATTTTTTATTATTATTTATTTTTTATTATTATTTATTCATGCCCAATAATGTTCCATCATACATCCATGTAGCACAATCTATTTATTCCTACCCCCATTGAAAGAGACATTATTTGCTTGTGAAATTTTAGCAACTATAAACGAAGACATTACAAACATTTGTGAGCAGGTTTTTGTGTGGATATGTTTCTCGGCTGCTCTGGGTAAATACATAAGAGTCCAGTTGCTGGACTGTGGTCATAAAGCACATCTGGTTTGATAGGACACTGCCAAACTCTTCACCAAATGATTGTACCTTTTATATATCACCAGCCAGGTAGCAGTTCCTGAGCCAGTGAAATGCATCAGGGAGTAAAGAGGCCTGCAACCATGCCTGATGACCTGAGTTAGATCCCTAGGACCCTTGTAGTAGAAGGAGAGATAGTTGGTTCCCTCATCACCCCCCCACACACACACACACGTAGGTGTGAAATCAATCAATACATAGATCAATATTAGTTAAGTAGACAACAGTTCCCATGTTTCACATCTTGGTCAGCACTTGAATTTGCCAGTGTGGACTGAATTTTCAGAAAGGAGGTTTTATAATTCTAACACCAAAATATAATTATGGCACTTCAAATGGCAATTAGATCTGGAGAGTCAAAAGGTGTCAAGAAAGCACATTTTGAAGGGGTATAGACTTCCTCCCGTTGTTGGCTGTAGAATTAAGATTTGATCACAGGCAGTCTGGCTCTAGAGAAGCACTGTTCTTGGAAATAGCATTTGAGACAGACATGGCTACTAGCAGGTTTAAATGTGTATGAGTATGCATGTGGGTACACTTGTGTGTATGGTGTGTATGTGTGTACATACGTGTGTCTGTGTGTAGTTAAACCTTCCATTAAATACAATTCAAAAGTAAAAGGAAATATATGAAACAAATTTAATGGTTCATTTTCTATAATTCAGTACACATCCAATATTTCAGCACCCAATATAAAAACTATTAATAAAGCAGTTTACAGTTATATAATAAATAAGTCCTTGAAAACAATTATGCATTCTACATTTATAGTCCATCTTAATTTGGATACAAAATTTTCATCAGAAATACTTGACTGCTATTTACTTGGGAAATTTTTCACTGAAAAAAATAGACTCACATACCCACATTACTCTAATAATGCCTTAAAGTTTTCCAATTGATTATTGAATCAATTGTTCCTTTTTATAGTTCAACTATTGAAAATTAAGCCATTTAAATATTCCATGTAGGGTCAGAGTAACCTCATTCCCTGTATCTAATAGCTGCATGTGGCTAGTGCTTGTGAATTAGACAGCAGAGCTCTAGAGCAGTGGTTCCCAACCTTCCAAACACTGCGGCCCTTTAGTACAGTTTTTTATTTGATGGTCTAGGGCAGAAGTTCTCATCCTTCCCAGTGCTGTGCCCTTTAATACGGTTCCTCATTTTGATGATCTAGGACAGTGGTTCTCAACCTTCCTAATACTGCATCTCTTTAACACAGTTCCTCATGTTGTGCTGACCCTCAACCATAAAGTTATTTTTGTTGCTACTTCCTAACTGTAAGTTTGCTACTGTTACGAATCATAATGTAAATATTTTTAAAGATAGGGTTTGCCAAGGGAGGTCAGAGCCCACAGTTTAAGAACTGTTGCTCAAGAGCCTCGGGAACATGTTTCTGGTCACCTGCCTCCCAAGGAAAGATTATGGAAAATACCCATAATTCCAACTCAACCCTTCATTCCTCCATCACATAGTAGTGTTATAGCTGCTTATTTTAATGTGTCTGCCCACAAGGGGTATGAAGAGAAATAAAGAGTCATATTGGAAGGTCATAATTCAGGCTCACATTCAATCTGACCTATGTTTCATTATTTCTTATCCCTTCTTGGATGTGTGACCCTAAGTTTATATCCTGGCTTCCCTAAACTTTCATTTCTTCATCTTCAACTAGAGTCATAATAAATAGTGGCCAAAGGATAAAATAAATCATTTCATGTAAAAAACCTAGTATCTTGTCTGCATGATAAATGTGTTAGTCATTATTGGTAAGTAGAATAGATTTACCTAGATAACCAAACGTATGTAGCCCATCTCCAGCATGTCATTTCTTTTCTCTAGAGGGGGCTTATCCACTTATCTGTGTAACCCAATATCCCCCTCTAGTGCCAAAACCCTTGAACAGCAGGCCTCGTTACAACTAGCAATCACATACTGTTACCCTTGTTACCTCAACCTCAGACACCATTTCCAGTTCCCTTAACAAATACTCATTTTAAATGATCTCAAAGTTCATCTTCACCAACCCCTTAACTGGGGGTCATGTTAAAATGCAATTTATGATGTCCTCAGGATGGAATAACATGACTCTCTTAAATTCTTGCATAATCTCTGTTCTCTCTCTCTCTCTCTCTCTCTCTCTCTCTCTCTCTCTCTCTCTCTCTCTGAGTAGCAATGTTTTAGTCAATTCTATCTGTCAGCCAAGCTCTTTATAAAGAAGCTGCAGACTGTTAGAATAAGGGATTGCAAAGCTAAGTGATATGCTGTCATCTTTTTTTTTTTTTTTTTTTCTTTCCTGAGAAAATGTTCAAGAAGAAAAGAACTGGAGAATTTCATAAACTAAAATACACCTGGACTTTAAAGATGGAGTCAAAGAGATCAAGCTCTTGTAGAACACATTTTCAGCATGAAATAACAAGAGTTTGTGGAATAGCATGGCAATTCTTCCACACCCTTGTCCTCACAATGCAATCCAAGGTCAGGTGCTAGACTTGACCTAATTGTCTTAAACTACTCTGTGCCCATAGTTTGTCTCCCCAACACATGGACTGGATGATGGTTTGGCTAGAAGAACCTTGACCAGCAGTGGGAGAGGTCAAGTTAGCTTCTGAGTTTTCCAGATTGGTGGTCTTTCTGGTGTCTTTATGCTCAAGAGACATTGAAACACCAGCATCCAGAAGACAACATCATCTGTGCTTCATTTCACTTTTGACAGAATGGATATAATAATAACTGTCACATTTTGCCAGTCTCAAATGAGACAACACAAAGAAGGCATTTGGAAGACAGCATTCTGTCCACACAAATGTGATTTGCTAAAAGTATGACCAATCAGGCTCGCCTGGATTCTCATAGGAAGAAGAACTAACATCTGCTCTTTCTGGTTAGCATGAAAGGGAGATGGATATGGTCTAAAGTTTAGTTAAATGTGTCCAATCAGTATTTTCTAAGCTAATTAAGGCCACAATGACTTAATTACTCAAAATTCTGGATGTCTGTGTTGCCTCCTATGATGAGATTGCCAAATTAATGACTACCTATTTTCATCATCATTTCAAATCTTTATTTCTGCTGATGAGTTTAATATATAGGCACTGTCCATCAGTGAGTTCACCCTTGTCTTCTTAAACTCACTGCATTCTCAATTTTGGGGGTGAGGGGAGGAAGAGTCCATAAAGCATGCCAAATATCAAACAGCATGTGGAGTTTCCACTGCTGATCTCACAGGCATTGTGATCAGGCAGGGTCTCAAAGTTTTTAAATTCGTTTTCAACATCCTCTCTCATGAGTTATGTGCAAAGACCAGCCTCCATCCTTTGTGGTAAGAAATTACTTGTTTTGCCTCTATTGGCTTCTTAGAATGCTGCTATTTGTTTAAAAATTGGATTTTTGAAGAATACTTATTTTTAAAATATGCATGCATGAGTGTGAAGGGCAGGGCTATGAGCATGTGGGTGCAGGCACCCATGGCAGCCAGAGAGAGCATTGTCCCTTGATGGGTGTGCTGGGAACCAAACTCTACAAGAGTAGCAAATGCTATCAACTATCACTTCATCCCCTCCAAAGCATGTTTTAAAGTACTTTTCTTCAATTTTTCTTAGGATCTCATAGTAATGGATTTTCAGTAATTGATCATGTTATCTATAGCACTATATGGTTTTGCATATGTATGTTTGGTGTACGAACTGTGTATATTCATGTGTGTGCACACATGTGTGCGTGCACCTGAGACAGGATCTCTTGCTTAACCCACAGCTCATCTTGACTAGTCTGACCATTCAGTTTGTCCAGGGAGTTCCTGTCCCTGATTCTCATATGTTGTGACTTCAGGTACAATGCCAGACCCACCCCTTTTTCTAGGGATCTGAACTCTGGTTTTCATGCTTGCATAAAAGTCACTTTGTCCACTGAGCCTCCTCTCCAACCTCCATAACACTAAAGAAATGCACTTGACTGAATGCACTTTAATCACTACACATGCAAATGGAGGTTAGGAGAAAACAGCCACCAAAGAAACAGTCCTACATTTCTACATTGGAAGAAAATCGAGGAAGAAAGGAAGAGGAAAAGGATAAAGAGAAGAGGACATTTACAGATTTTTTTTTCTCATAGACTCTGTCTTTCTCTTTACACAATAACACTGATTTCATTGCCCAGCCATGTGAAGAGTACTTACACAATCCACCACTCAGTTGATAGATGACTACTGGATACCAGACTAGCCTTATTGGGAAGACAAAGATATGTAAGACAGGCTCTTCTGTCTCACAATGCTTAGCATCCAAGAGGAGAAACAATATCCAGACATGCAAAGAAAACGTTATTAGTGTCTAAAAGTACTTAGCGGGCAAAGTGAAATTTTTGGCTTACATCCAGTCCACTTTGGTTATTTACTTAAGTCCTATGTTTGGGTAACAGGTCAAGAGAAAAGGGTGAGATCTTATTTATGTCATGGTTAAGATTCCAGGTGAGATTTTCCTTTAGTCCATTAGATGAGCCCAACATCATTTGTCACTCTGGGTGTTGTTAAGATTCCCTGCTGTTGCCATATGCCATAGCCAGCCTGCTGGAGTCCTGGGCAAGGCAAGCAACACCTTCTTACCACCTCTAAACTCCTAACTTCAATCTTTTTGTCTATTTACCTCAAGTCCATTAGCACTGCTTTTCTTTGGCTGTTCTCTGCACGACCTACTTCACTGAGATTTAGAAAAGTTGCAGGAGGCAGCCTAGATCAGTAGCGGTATGGTTTCAGTACTCTATCGAAACATAGCATATTTAACTAACTTACTGCAGAGTCAGATTTTCTGGGGCAGACACATGTGGATGCCACACATGAAAAACTGGACTCTGTACTTTCTCCAGATCAGCACTTTATTCTGCCAGGCTGACTTCATGATCCAATTAGTTCCTATCCTCAGTGTGGAAGAAAAGCAACGGATTGCAAAGGACCCTCATCTGGAACCTCCCACACAAAGATGCATCATCACTGTCCTTAGGGAGATGATCCAAGTGCAGCTTGCACAGCATCCCTTTTGGTGGTTCATCACGTCCCTCACTGCATCTCGAAAGTTCACCATTCATATTTGATTCCACTTGTTGAACAAAACAGTTGTGGCAAATGTGGTAGAAAGTAGAGCTAAAGAATGGAAGTGAATGTTCATGAAGGTGCTCCTTACCAAATACCTAAAAAACTATAAGGCAGTGTAACCAGTATAGAGTTAGGTAATCAATAACTAATAATCCTCAGATTAGGTATCTGTAGCAGAGAGTTTCTTTCATACACTCCTTGTTCTGAACTGGAGAACTTGGAGTAGGAGCCGGGGAGAAAGCAGGCAAGAGAGGCAGGACAGTGGCACAGGCTGCTGGAGCCTTGGGAAGCTGGTGTCTTCAAAGGAAGAGAGAACATCTATGAAGGTGCTGCTGGCCTAGAGAGCATGAGACCACAAGAGAGAGATTGCTTAGTCAGTCCTGGTTCTATTCCTTTGCCCATACACTTGAGCCAGTAGAAATGTTGGTAGGTAGCTTTCCAGGCTGGCTCAACATCTTCATTTTTCCCCACAGGAACGTTTGGCTGTTGAAGACTTCAGTTATCATGTACTGCCATAAGGCCATGAAACTATGAAGATACTAAACCTGGTCCACAAAGAGAGACTATGGGACTGAAAACACAGTGTCTACCCTGCCTTGACTGATGTTGTGTGGGAAACCCAAAGTGAAGCCACCTGACCCCATCTTCAGTTGTGGTCTCAACAAATGGAATGTGAGCTGGGAATCAAAGTGCTAATTTTGATTTGAACAACTCAGATTCAAAGGCTTATTTCCTTGCATGGGAATTGACAAAAGGAGAGTTAAGAAATGAACAGTTTCTGGGAGCAAGGACCACTTTAAACAGGATGCTACAGAAATCACATCCCAGGAGAAAGATGAGCAGACTTGAAGGAAATGTGTCCCAGGCAGAAGTGAAACCAAGACACAAAGGAAGAAAAAAAAATGTGCATAGGTCTGGTCTCAAAATAGCTCAAATATTGACAGTGAAAGGAAGATTAAAGTTGGAGATGTAGACAGGAGGCAATTATATAATGCCTTTTGGAATTGATAAGGAGTTTGGGCTTCATTTTAAGTACACTGGAAAGCCCTTGGATGGTTTAAAGTCCCTGGAACACTTAAGTTCACACCCATCACTCCAGATGCTTTGGGTCCCTCATGCCCTCTGCACCTCTCTTTATGTAAGGGATGACAATAAAGAGGCTTCCAATGAAATAAATTGTGGTGACATCCAGAGAAAGTATATGTATAATCCCACTCACCATTTTCAGCCCACATTTCTATGGCCCTCATGTCAATACCTCACAGATGAGAAAGCCTGTCCTTCACAGTGGCTCCTGATCACCAAGATGTCTTCTTCTAAAGCCCTTCCACATTACACTCTGTGCTCTTTCTTTTCTTGTAATTTTCCTTCCCAAGGAATTTCACCTTGTAATGCCCCATGGTCTTAACCCTTGATGGGTGCAACAGTATAAATAGCAAAAAGACATTCCGATTTTTTGAATAGGCAAAAAATATATACATTTAGTAAACTGTAATCTATCCTCACCCTTAACTGTAAATCTTGACAGTCCTTTCAGGTCACGCCTTTGGCTTTAGGGTCTTCATTGAATCAACCCCTAATTCGGTTGGGTTTTTTGTTTGTTTGTTATTTTTAATAGCATTTGCAAGTCCAAAAATACTTCAAAGACTTCCAGCTCTACATTCAAAGACAGGGGTGGTAGAAAGGTGTGTGTGTGTGTGTCTGTGTGTGTGTGTGTGTGTGTGTGTGTGTTCGTGTGTGGACTGTGGACCGGGTGGTCGACTGGTTCTTATCATAACTGTTTAAATTTCATTTACATTTTTCTCTGGGTTGCTCAGGTCCAAGACAGTGTTATTTGATGTTGAACACCTGCCTCTCCACACAGTGCTGCAGCCGGCTCTGCCAAGAGCAGTATTGACATTTCTGCTGCATGGAATATAGAGAATTGTACAGTGAGGTCAAAATGTTGAAAATCTTGCCACCATAGACTCCATATGGTCCACAGGATTCTGGCTCCCAAAGATCACTGTATGCTGTCCCCTAGGACTTTGGGGATTCTGTGCTGAAGCAAGCTTCTGGGTGTTCCATAAGCTGTTAGTCTGTGCTCTGAACACTCTGGGTCCCAATTCACTGATAAAACATCGGGGAGACGAGTGACGCCTGGACTCAACAGTATTAAGCTGTGGTCATCGGCCACACTGTCAGAACGGTCTTCCCCTGGAAGTGATGTGGCTCAAACACTCCATCCAGGGACCTCTGAAACAACTCACCGCAGCTTAAGAACACAGGAGACTTTAGAGTACTTGTGAACATCAGAGTCTATGCTAATTACCTGGCATTGTAAAAAAAAAAAAAAATGCAGACGCCAGTACAGAATGTTGCATTACAAGATGATGAGGATGTCCCAGTAGAAAGCCAGACTCAGTGGAGGTCAGACCCAGATTCTCCAACCCACAATCCCGGCACTAAGAGTAGTTTCCGGGGTTGCCGAGATCGCTCAGCGTGAGGACCTCGGTTTGTATCCCCAACAGCCATGTAAATGCCAGGCACACTGGCTTCACCGCAGAGGTGGAGAGAGCCAGATTCTTGAACAGTCTGTCAGCCAGTGAGTCCAGGTTCAGTGAGGGACTGTCAAAAATAAAGTGGAGAAACAATTGAAGAAGATACCCAACAATGGCCTCTGACCTCCCCATGTACCTGCATGAAACACATACACACAAACGCAAGGAGGGAGGGGAAGGGAGGGAGGTAGTATCGACTTTATCTGGAAACCTGGTAAATGGAGATCATTGGGCCCTACACTAAAACTACTGAATCAGCTGTTCTAGAGGCAAAGCCTGGGGTTTGTCTTCTGACAGACTCTGACTCATGGTTACTGATGTTCAACAACAAAGACACAAACCAAAATACCAAGATAGGGATCAAAGAATTTCAGCCATTGTCTCCAAATTTTCATGTAATAGTCAACAGCTTTGGGGTCAGACTGTTTCACATATAGAGATTTAAACTCTGGATCTAGAGTTGAGCCATTCACTAGAGGACAATGGCTACATAAAACTCCTCAGCAATTGCTTCCACCTAAAAGGTGACTCCAGAGCCAACAGGATGGCTCAGTTGCTAAGGGAACTTGACTCCCAACCTGAAACACAGAGTTCAATCACTGAAACCCACTGGGTGGAAGGAGAGAAACAATTCCCACAAGTTGTCCTTTGACCTCCACATGACACTGCAGGGTGTGTGTGTGTGTGTGTGCCATACAAAATAAATTCATGAAAATGTAATAAAAAGGATAAATGTCTTCAACCTTCATTCAAAAATCTTGTACAATAATATGAGCTTAAGGCTAGTTGCTTAAGCTGGACTTCCTAGGCCCTCTCTGAGCATTCCCAGTGGGCTGTGGGAAATGACCCAGAAGCTTAGTATTCTGTCACAGTGAAAAACTGCAGACTTAGGGATCAATTTCTTCTGCTCAAATAGAGCCAGTCAAATATATTGCCTGCTAAAGTGACTGGCATTTCAGGACAATAAGGCTAGTAATAATTACACTGCTCTCCCAGCATCAGCTGGAAAAACATCTCAGACCTCAGACTTTTAGTATAATTTCCAGAACCACCAAAAACCACATTAACTACCTATCACCTCTGAAAGTGCAGAAGGGCAGGTTACCCCACAGGTCACCAGAGAAGGTGGTACCTGGAGCCTGTCCAGGCCACATCACAGCACCTGGGATGCCTGTGAACAGACATGGGGCATTCATTTCTACGCTGGTTTCAATTTTCACAACAGGGACCACTTTGCAGTTTCGGCTTTAAAAGTAATCTTGGAGAGAAATCCATAAGCCCCTGACTAATGCCTTCTTAGCTGTAGCTGTGAGTGGAAGACCGACCGGCTGCTTTTGAATAATGCTGACTAATATCATGCTAGGTGACTGTCACTCTTTTTCCTCTTAGGCCCCCAAAGCATTCCGCACTGACCTCACTGAGCCTTGCAACAACTTCTGAGAAATGTATGGGAAATATTACCATCTCCATTTCTCGGGAGGAAAAAGAAACCACTGTGGGCAACTGGGGTATCACTCTGAATTCACAATGAGGCTCAAGGGCCACCAAGAAGAGCCAGAAAGATTCCAGGTGTCAAGGGTCTCAAGGAGAATGGACATTGAAGGAAGGAAATAAGTTAGGTAGTGACATAAACAACATTGACCTTGAAAACCACAGAATTACTAAGAAATAGAAAGAACTGACTTTCAAACGCCATGCCTGGGTTGAATGAATGAATTTAGGGTTTTCCTGGTTTATCTCAGAGTACAGGTTTTGCAGCCCCATTTTCTACTGCAGGCTGCAGAGAAAGCAGACTCCTCTTTGCCCCCCCCCCCCATTCCCATTCGGCTTATGAAGTCCCACTATCCAGTGGCAACTAAACTTCTACTTAAAATGCTCATCTACTGTTTTCTTGTGGTCCCTAGACTCTACCTCCTGCCCCCCCCAAATTACTCAGCAATTGCAAAAACTTCCCCAGGACGTCATTGAGGATATTATCAAATGCTTTAGAGATCCTGAGCTGGTAGATTAACAGTTAATCCTGTAATTACCCTCTTCCTCCTTTCTCCTCTTCCCCCATCTTCCCCTCCTCTTCATCTCCTGTATCACTTCCTCCCTCCTCCTTCTTTCCCATTGAAAATGTCAAAAGCTTCTTGACATGCTCTGGCCATGGACGTGGAACATATTTTCTCATTAGGTTAATTAATGGCTCTGCTTGGGTGGCATAATTTGGTGTAAGTTTCCTTTTAGAATTCTGTCATAACTAAAAAGGATCTTATTTTTGTTATGTTTTGTGGTGTCTTTAAATTTTTATGACTTCTACTTTGTTTAGTCTGTGTGTAATCCTTCTTTTGAAACCTAATGTCCTAGAAAATTTACAGTTTTCTCTGAAAACCATCACTTTTTTACATTTTACAGTGACGCCTGTTTCTTTGGTCCCCACTAGAACTTCATTTAAGTCTTTAAGGTGTGAGTTGCAGCTCAAGGAATTTATGATTGCATCAGCAGAGTAAATTCCCCAGGTGCAATGTATTAAACTTGACAAGATGCTGTTCATTAATCTCTGAAATCTAGCCAGGTGTGATGTAGTAAAGGGAGGTTTCCAACTCACAGCAGCTGAAAAGGGCCAAGCTACCCCACTGGAGAGGATTCCTTCCCACTGCTGCCAAGGCCTCCTGGGTGGGGATGCGGAAAGCCAAAGAAATTTTCTTTGCCAACCATGGTGTTCCCTGTCTCTGCTGGCACTCCTACAGCTCTGCAGCTTTTCTCATCTTTCCACACATTTGGTGGTTCAACAAATGTCTATTGAGAGCCTACTATGTGCCAGGAGCCAGGTGGGCTTGGACAAGCAATAGCGGCAAAACAGACACCATTTCTCATGCTGTGGGGCTTGTTACTTGTCTAGCTATGAACAGGGCTATCAATGTAGCCCTCCTCAGTACCACCCCTTCTGTGTCTGTGTGCCTGTATGAAGCCTTGATGCTAGATGATTCCCATCACCTGAGAATGAGATGACCATTCTACTAGATGAACTAACCCATGGCTAGAGATTAGGCAATGGCATCATCAAAGAGGAACAGGCAAATGTGGCTATAGGCAATGACTTCTCAGCCAGAAGAACAAAGTCCAGATAAGAGATGACACCTCTCTAAAGAAATATGCAGGTCTCCCCCCTACCCCCTGCCTTCTGCTTGCCTTTGCAGTAATGGACTATTGCAATGTGGGATCCTGGACTGAGAAGCCAGAAACAAAAAAAATGACATGAATGAAAAAGAAGATGAATGTTTAGAATTTCTTTACTCAGCAAATACCAGCACTGGTGCCTTGGATGTCACAACTGTGCTGTCACAAAGTAGATGCTAAAACTGGAAGAGCAAGCAGGGCCATTAGTTCTCTATCATCTTTGAAATTTTTCTGAAATTACTTCAAAAGTTAAGAAACATGTTTAAAATGATTGCATATAAAGTAGGATACATGGAAGTATTTCTGTGTATTTTCACTTTATATGTATGAGTGTTTGCATACATGTATGTATGTTCATCACATGCATATCTGGTACCCACAGAGGCCAGAAGAGGGCATTGGATCCAGAAGAGTTGAAGTGATAGACATGAGCTCCCATGTGGGTACCAGGGACCACACCTAGGTCCTCTGCAAGAGCAGCCAGTGCTTTTAACTACTGAGCCACCTCTCTGGCTTCCAAAGAGTAAATTGGTTTTGTTTTGTTTTTTGTTGTGTTTTGTTTTGAGACAGAGTTTCTCTGTGTGGCTCTATCTGTCCTGGAAGTTGCTCTGCAGACTAGGCTGGCCTTGAACTCGCAGAGATCCCCCTGCCTCTGTCTCCTGAGTGCTGGGATTAAAGATATGCACCACCACTAACTAACCAAAGAATGAATTTTTAAAGCTATTAAATTTGAAAAATAAGAAGCAAATGGTGTGCAAAAGAAAATTATATTGCCCCTGGTAACAAGCTATACATCTTATACCTCTTGGAACTCTGGGAACATGGATCTGGAAGCCCAAAGCCTCCAAACTGATATTTCACAAATGACAATATTCCCACAGGAGTTTTTCCCTCTCCTTGCCTTCCATACCACTTGCAATTTGCCACATCGGTTTTAACATTTCCTGAGTATGGAAAAAAAAAAGTCAATAAATAAAAAAGACAGGAAAAGAAGAACCATCGTCCTATCAGATCATTTCTTAACTCTCTTGTTCCTAAGATCATTTCCTCCCTCCCACACCTCTTTCACTCCCTCGCTCCCTCTCTCTCCATCCCTCACCCTCCCTCCCTCGCTCTTTCTCTTTCACTACTCATGACTATAACACACCCCACTTGATCTCCCCTGTCTGCACATTCATGCTTCCTTGTCCTGTTTAGAGTAATGTAAGCACCTATAGGTAAAAATCAATGCTACTCCTGATTAGAGTTCCATTCAAGAAGACTTGGCTCACAGTGCCCAAACAGTGATTCCTGCTAGACTGGTTATGCTGTGAGGTAGCCTCTCTCTCTCTCTCTCTCTCTCTCTGTCTATCTGTCTGTCTGTCTCTCTCTCTCTCTCTCTCTCTCTCTCTCTCTCTCCCCATCTTTTTAGGGGGAATTTTCTGTTTCACAATAGAAATGGTGGTGCTGGAAGTATTATTTTCTTGGCTAACTGAAAGCTTGAAAAGATACGGGTTCTGAAAAGCAAGTGCAAACCTCTGAACAAACTGTTGGCTACAATAAGGACTCCATCAAAGAGCAGAATTTGCTTTACAACGTCTACATGGTGCCCTGTTTCAAATGAAAATGTATGCCCATCTAAGGAAATGGTCAGACTTAGACCACTAAAGCTGGAAGGGTTCTTAGAGACCACGGTTTTATCTCATTAGAGATGGAAAAGGAAAATGAGGCCTGGGGTTTGTGCCTTATTCAAGACTTTAATAGCTAAGCTCAAAAGCAGATTCCAGATGCCAGGCTCTGCCCTCAGTTACAGTGACCCATCTCCACAGCCTAGGACCTGAGGATTTTAATGTGACTTTGTATGAACTGAAGAAATGGCTCAGCATTTAAGAGCACTGGCTGCCCTTGCAGGGGACCCACATCAGATGGCTCATAATTTCCTGTTACTCCAACTAGGGAATCTGACACCAATTCTTCTCTCCATGCACATGCATACATGTGTTCACACACACAAAGTGATATGCAGATACATGTGTAAATAAATAAAATATATCTTTAACCAGTTCCCATTTTATACCTTCTTCACATTGAATGAATAGTGTCTGTATTCATGGGACTTCCATTTGTAACCATGGAACTGTTGTCATCATCATCTACACTAAACTACAAGAAGATGTATGCAAATTTTGCATCTGCCCTGGACAGAAGGGTGCTTTTCACATAATAGCAACTGTACAGTGTTTTATCCGTCCTGGTTCCATTGCTTTCTCCTGGGGTGCTTTGTTCTCTCCAAGAGTCTGCTTTTGAAGTTTCTTTTCCTTCTTTGGGGCTTTCACTCTTTTTTGAAAATCTATTCCAGCCAACAAGGAGGACTCATTGAAGAACAGAGCCCAAGCTTCTAGAAAGTTTCAGTAAGTAGGAAGTGAAACCACGTCACTATGCATGGGCTAAGAACCACAGCCCCAGCCAGCCTCAGTACCCTCCTGACATGGTCAGAAAGTAATGCTCCTCGTTTTCTCTCTCTCTCCTTGAAAAGGAAGACTCCGGGGGTGGGGATGCCAGGCAAATCAGACCATGGGAAAAAAAATAACACCTTCAGATTCAGGACAAAATTCTCCCTATCAGTCTGTCCCACAGATGCCCCATCCAGTACTGTTTGGCAGCAAATACAGTCCTTAGAACAAGATGCAGAACACAGGTTGGAGAGATGTTGGCCAGAGATGGCTTGTAATTTTTTAATTCATACTGGTACAGCCTAAGAAGTGGTTCAGTTTTCTGCCATAATCAAGGCAAATCCATATAAGCAGTATTTCCTCAAACGACTTCAAGAAATAGGTCTTCTGGTTTTCCATAAATTATTTTAATAATTTATTCACCAATTCAGTTGGTATGCATTTATCATTAACTGCTAGAAAAATGACAAATTCACAAATTCAGTTTTTGTCCCAGGAAGAAATTGCAGAACAGAGATATTCCAGGCTGGAAAAGCCATTCTTAATCATGTTCCCAATTCCTACTTTGTGTTTCTTCTCTCCCTAATTAGGAAAGCACTGGAGGACAGAAAAAGGAAAATTCCCACCTTCCTGATGATGTTGGTCTTTCATTCTTCTTGTCAACCAGAAGCAGCAACTGAGGGGAGAAACAGAAATTCTTCTGATGACATAGACACTTGGATTCAAGTCAAGAGACTTGGACTTTCTTCTGTGCTTTACCATGAGCTCACTATGTGTCCTCTCTGGGTTATCAAGCTCCTTGAGGCCTCCAACATGCTGTTAATAAATATGGACAGTCTTTTCCTGGTTTAACATTCTGACTTTATTATCACTGATGTTAGAGTTTTAGCAAGTAGGCAGGAGTACTTTCAAAAATTGCTATCACATGTGCAGAGAAAGCACAAGCTTACATTTCAAGGGAATGGGTGCTGTGATGTTTTGAATAAGAATGCCCCCCACAGGCTCATAAATTTGAATGCTTAGTCATCACAGAGTGGTACTGCTTGAGAAGGGTTAGGAGGTGTGGCTTTGGTTGGAGGAAGTATATCACTTGGGGTGGGCTTTGAGGTTTCAAAAGCTCAAGCCAAGCCAAGCCCCTCTCCTCTCCTCTCTTCTACTCTCCTCTCTGAGTCTTTCTGTGTCAATATTTCTTTCTTTTCTCAATCTCTCCTTCTGCCTACAGATCCAGATGTAACATTCTCAGCTACTTCTCCAGCATCTTGCCTGCCTGTATACTGTAATTCTCACTGCCATGATGATCATGGACTAAAACTCTGAAAAGCTATGATCAAGCCCCAGTTAAATGCTTTCTCTTACAAGACTTGTCTTGGTGTCTCTGCACAGCAATAGAATAATGAGCAAGAGAGGTGCTAGGGAGTGGGAGGACCTATGACCAAAGGAAAGCAATCTTTCTATTTAGAACATCACATGTGTTTCTAGTATTTTCCACTCACAACATTGTCTCCACTGATTCTTTTTATACTCCATGGTTTCTCCAAGGAAAAAGTGACATCAGCAGAAAACTGAAGCATCCCCAGACACTTTATCAGCATTGACTGAGAAAAAGTCAAGATGATAACAGTTGACAGCATTGCCTTGTGGCCCATCCTTATTTAGAAAAACACTGTATGGGCTGTGGAAGGAAGGAGGTAGCGAGCAATGAGCTCACACTCTGTGTCTGAGTGAACTCCTCTTGTTTACGCCTCCATCACTCATCTGATCACTGGTACTAAATGACACATAATGGGAAGCAAGACGAAAATGTGTTTAGTAACTTGTCCAAACTCACATATTGGGACAAATTTAAAGCAACTGTGCCCCATTCCAAAGCCTTTCCTCCACAAGTCAGTGTATGTCCAGTTCTTTCTCTGGACAAAGTGAAGACAGGGTCATGGACACGCAACAGTTTCTTCAAACTGTCAAGCAAAGACTATTCTGTTTGGTGAGCATTAACATGAAGTCAAAATAAGAAAGGTAAAGAGAGAGAGTGTGCTGTAGTATACAAATTTTGTGCAGGTATACTTGCCTGTGAGTGTATGATGGAGGCCAGAGGTTAATCAGTATCAAATGTCTTCTACTACTGTTCTCCACCTGGCTTTTTTAAGCAGGTCCTTTGGTGACTCTGAAGCTGGTCATTACAGACAGACCTGTTGGCCAGGGAATCTGAGCTCTTCCTGTCTTCACCCAATTCTGAGGTTTCAAACACATGCCACCTTGCCCTCATGAGGGATCTAAAATCAGATCTTCATGCTTATGCAGAAATCCATCTTTTACCCATAAGCCATGTCTCCAGATACTATTCATAATTTATATAGTTAATAAATGTGGGAGGCACAATCAGTGATTAAAAAGTCATAAGAATATTATTACCCATCAGTCTGAGCAGACTTCTTGTTAGTTTTGTTTTCCCAATAACATATCTTTACCTACCCAGGCTTCAACACAAAATGCTTCCAGGGCAAGAGAGGCAGGGCGAAGTGAAGGGCTGTCAAGATCTGGGGTCACAGCCATGTGTTACATATCTTTTATCTCATAAATGCAAGAGCCACCAAAGTGAGACTCTGAGAACCACCCCATATGGCTTTGTTTTCATCCACGAAAGGGGCTGGGACTGAACACCCTTTCATTCCATCCCTTGTCCACATAAGTACCCCTCGCTTTCTCTCCATGCTCCTCTATCTTGTGGAAGCAGAGGCTGTGGGGGACAGGAGGCAGGAGGAGACTCCCGGGGTCCCACTCCACTGGGATAAGAACATCACATCTTAGATTTCAAGCCACCCACACTCACCCATTCATTCATATTGTACCATCACTCTCGCTGTCGGGTAGCCCTTGCCCTTTCTGCTGCCTTCACGGGAGGCGCTTACAAAGGAAAGCACCTGTCTCAGAAAGTCAGACATTTACAGGAGCAGCTGCGGAGACAACAGATTCCATTTGGGAAGTTTCTGGGCCTGAACCTTTCCAACAGCTGTATCCCCACTATCCTCAGGCTTCTGTGAGATTTAGTGTTGAGAGAAATATGGTGGTTGTCTTTGCCTTGGAAGCACATCTGAAAACCTGCCACAGTCTGGAATAAGGTAAACATTTTATAGACCTTGGAAGTCTAGGCCTTCTCCCTTAAGGAAGGCTGAAACATGCTGGTTAAATGAAAAGTTTGGCTGAAACTGGATTCTTCTCCAAACACAAAAGAAGATTATAATTTCAGGTTTTTTTTTCTCCCTGGATTTAGTCATGAATATTAAGTATTGGTACCCAAGTGCCAGAGTAACAAACCCAAGCAAAGACCACCCAACAACTCAATTCCAAAGGATTATTTCCTGTAACTCAAGCTCCATTTATCCGAGAGTGAGTGATGCTGCTCATGACAGCCTGTAAGAAAAACTAAAAGGCTTTATGGCAACTTGACCTTTTCCTTTTTCACCCGTTCATTTTCAGCTAGATGGGAAAATATTTTCCACTTGTATTTGATGATATGAGTTCCGAAGTATCTTGCCTAACCTTCAGTCAGCCAAGATCACCTCAAATGTCACTCTCTTACTTGGAATCATAAGCCAAAAAGATCATTATCCAGTATCACAAAAATTTAGCAAAACATCATTTGAATTTGGTGATCCACAGAAGCAATTTACTTCCTCTTACAGTTTTAAGATTTGCCCCCATCTGAAAGTCATTCCTTTTATTTCCTTTTAACCATTTTTATTCTATCAGCATAAAACATCTCAGCCTCCCACAGGAGCATCCTATCCTCCTCTCTGGCCATTTCAAGTGGAAAGGAAAGATTATAGCTTTTGCCATTTCAAAGCCTAGAGTGCAGAGTGCACCCCTCTTTCCTCCTGAAAACAAGAAAACACAGATGTTGCATCTCTTCTGTGACTGAAACAGGGTGCCCAGAGTGAAAACACAATACTTAGTGCATTGTGTGCCCAGAGAAATACACTGCATTTCAAGGAGCAATGTGGTGCAAGGTAATCCAAGAAACCTGGGGGCAGGAGAACACTTGATCTGAGGCAAATGTCCACAGCTGTATCTCTTCTGTTCCAAGACGACTTTCCCGGGCACTGATTGTGATGTTGCTTAAGAGTCTTGCTACCTAGTGAAAGAAGTCAATCAAACAGACTCCAGGTACCTTGTCAGATGGAAAGTCCCTGAAAAAACAAACAAACAAACAAACAAACAAAAACCCCAGCTCCTATACCAAGAAGACATCTCCTGGAAAGTCCATTGTGCTAGCTTTAGAAAATGAATTACAGTGTCAAGATTAATAAAAGGGGCCACTTGGTTTGTCCTTGTTGAAGTGCCTCCCATACAGGACAAGAAAAACTTGAGTTCAAGCCCTGGGAGGTGTGGATGGAATCCCTAGATAGCTTGTGGCAATCGTTCGTCTGCTTTGGCTGCCAGTTTTTAAAATGGATTCCTCCGTGTTAAGAAATAAGCCACATTTCCACAAGCTTCCCTGTGAAGGAGCCTCCACTGGGCACTTAATTAAACTTCCAAGGCTCAGCAGGAGGGCTCTGTGCAAAAGGGAATTCTTTAGTAGGTCATGAGTGGCCAGACCTCACAGATGGCCACTGTGTCTGAACAAACTTCATAATGAGTCAGGCCAGAGAACTCGCAGAAAACCTTTACACAGAGCCCTGTTCTTGGTTGAGATCTACTGTGCCTGCTTGGTCCCAGTCATACTAGCAGATGTCAGTTCCTTAGTGGCCTGAAGGAAAGAATTTGCCTCCCTACCTATCCAGCTGAGACACATGACTATTGACTATCTGTCATGGACAAAATCATAAATAGTGTGTGATAGTGTGTGATTACTGCACACTGAACATGAATGTTTTCTTATGAATCCACTAAGCATGCTTTTGGGTATGTCAAAGGATACTGTGGATTCTTCTGTATACATGGTGCTGAACACATGCCTATTGACTCATTATAAAAGTCCAGAGCTATTCAAAAGGAATTACTATTCCCTTCCAGTAGAATGAAGAGTCTAGAACCTACTACAATGCCTTCTGTCCCATCTCCTATCTGCTGGCACACAATGGGAATAAATCATCTACACAAACACGTGTAAGGCTTGACATTAACATGCATAAATTACTTTGAAAAGGGTTTGGAAAAACCATCTTACCACTCCATATTCAAGAATTATGCCCTGTGCTTCTTTCCAAACTTCCCGTTATTTGTTCAGCTTTCTAAAACAAATGCCATTATTTACAGAGCCCAATTTGATTTCACAAAGAATTTATTTCACAATTTCAGGCCAAAGTGCTTTTCATAATTTAATTATTAGTATTGCTACATCCAAGAAGGGTTTTTCCATCTGCCGTACAGAATAACAATTTTCTAAATGTGTTTTTAAACAATAGGACCTTTAAAACTCACTCGACAGAATAAAGAACTATATTGTGTTCAAGGAATAGGAAATGGATTTTAAACAAAGGGTAATTAATGTTTTATCATTTTGTCAGTTGTTCCTAATGCTTTTCATGATGATTTCTTTGGTGACATGACCTTCTTTCTGAAATAAATTAATGAGAAAGCTGTAAGTGAGCTTGGGATGTGCCCAGTAAAACTGGTAATGAAAGTCCTTCAGAGTGGAGGATGATGGGAGATGTCATTCTGTATATGTTTCTCATACTGGTTAATAATAAAGCACTGTTGGCCAATAGGAAAGGAAGATAGGAGGGACTAGGAGACAAGGAGGAAATAGGAAGGAGGGAGAAGGAGTCAAGATGGAGAGTCTGAAGAAAGCAGTATGCCGCCGGCTCCCCGGTAAGAGAAATACATAGATCAGCAGAAATGGGTTAATAATTAAGGTAGAGCTAGCCGATAAGAAACAAGTAACCGGGCCAACAGCATTGTATTAAATACAGAGTCTCTGTGTGTTAATTGGGGCTGGCGTGGCGGCAGGCAAGACCAGGCAGCGGCAGGCGGAAAACCCGTACACGTTACAGGGGAGGAGCCAGAGGACCAGGGAACTGATGTGCTCACGAAGGGAGAGGTGTGCTGTGGTGTATGTGTCAAGATAAAAATGTAGTGGGTAGACCCTTCCATATTTTCTCTCTGATTCAGAAGACAGCTGCATAAAGCAACAGTTAGAAGCCTATGTTAACAGCTACACAATGTCATTATTAACTACATAAAGAATCTTTATATGAAAGGATGGGGTAAAAATAAGGATGGGGTAAAATACTTGTGTACTATTGAAATTAAACTGGGATGGGATCGTTATTAGATAAATTGTTGTACTCTTGTGCCTTCCCAAGGAACTTTCTAAAAAAAAAAAAATATATATATATATATATATATATATATATATATATATATGTATATATATACACATATATATATGTAAAGAAATGATAAAGACATTCAAATGATACACCAGAACATACACATTTAACACAAAAGAGAGGAAGAATAAAACAAAAGAGGAATAAAAGGCCCTGGCATCTACACAAAACATTAAAACAGACACAAATTATTAGTGACTTCATTAATTATAAATGAATTAAACATTCCAGTTGAAATGTAGAAATTGGAAGAATAAAAGTTTTGTAAATGACAATATGCTATCTCTAAAACATGCTTAAGGGACAGTAAGATGGTTCAGCAGGTAGAGGAACTTGTTGCACAAGCCTGGCAATAGGAGTCCAATCTCTGAAACCCATATGAAGGGAGAGGAAAGAACCAATTCCAAAGAATTGTCCTCTAGCCTCCACTCCACACTGTGGCATGCATGTGCCCTCAGTCACATACACATGCGTGCCTGAACACACACACACACACACACACACACACACACACACACACACACTAAAATAAAAAATTCAAAAGAAATAAAATTAAGACAAAATTTGGTTGAATGTAAAAATAATGAAAATAAAGTGCCACTCAATTAGCACATCTATGTACTTACCTAGAGGACACCAAAATACAGGAAGCAACAACTAATAGGGTTAAGAAGAAAGGGGAGAGAGATTTCAACTGTAATTGCTGGGCATAACATACCCTACTTCGACTAAAACAATGAAACCAAAGACTTCACATTCCAATCCATCTGCATCTTAGATCTACAGGACACTCTATCTAATAAGAGGAGAATTCATAGTCCCAACTGAATGTGAAAATAAATCTCCAGATTAGGACATACATTAGGACATGAAGTAAGCCTTTGTACCCTAGAGGGATTGACTTTATACCAAGTATGATCACAAGTCACAACAGATTTAAAATCCCAATTAATAATAGAATGAAATTTTAAGATTTCAGCAACATAAAAACATGATATTTGAAAGAATAAATCACATAAAAATTTTCAAGGCTTTGAGATGGATAGAAACAAAACACAAAATGATACCACACAGAACCCAAACTCTCTCTGCTCCTTCTGCATCTATGTTTTTGTCCATAGATGAAGGCTGCTAGAATCTAGCTCTGCTCAGAGAAGTTCCTTGTGTGTGTGGAAGTTGCTGCAGAGGCCCCTGACTGGCCAGCGTCCTGAGAATAAGTGACTAGTGAGTGTTAGCCTTAAGAGGGCATCATATTATACCCTCCTGGGGTATACCTGGCCTGGGAAACATCTTAGAAGATGGGACAAAATGAATGTAGGAGCTGAAGGACACAGAAGAGTGTTATCTCCCAAGCATGGCTTGGCCACTGCATTCATAAAATCACAGTCTCTGTGACTTGCAAGGCCCATCTTCCATAGGATTTATAAGCAATTAGTGGTTGGTGTCGGGAAGGCCTCCTTGAGGAGCTACTGGCAGTTAACAGTTACTGGAAACTGGGGAGGGGATGGGGAAGACATTTTTTTTTTCAGTGATACAACCACTGAGAAGATGCTCATGCTACTTCAAATAATGCCTCACCCAGACAACACAAATTTAATTCCTTGGGCCAACCTAGTTAAACAACAAACAAACAGGAGGTTAGCTGAGAAGGGAATGGGATTCATGGGAATGAAAGAGGAACAATGGAGGACAATAAAAAGATGGATATGATCAAAAGTATGAAACCTATTATTATGTATAGTTAATGTATGCTAAAAAATTAATTTTAAAAAGAGTTTGAGAAAGCCAGTCAAGTAAGGGAATTTCTTCTCCCCCATCATGCTCCCACCTCTATCAGCTTCTTGGTTGCAAATACAATGTGAACATCTACCTTATGCTCTAGCTGCCACACCTTTCCCACCATGGTAGACCTGTACCCTCAAACTGTGAGCCAAAAGAAACCTCCCTTAAATTGCTTTCATCAGCTATTTTGCTATAATAATAAGAAAGTGACTAACACAGGGGCAAGCAACATAACTATTAACAAAAGACTATGGTGTGTTTGCACATCAACACGTATTTAACTAGCTCCAAGGTTCGAGAATCTGATATGTGTACCGCATGGATGAATCTTACGTTAAATCAAAGGCAATATGCAAAAGGACTTATGTTGCATGGTTCTTATCTGAAGCAACTGAAGCAGTCAAATCCAGAGACAGAAAGAACTTCCTGTCTGTCTGCACAGACCTCCAGACCTGTATGGTTAACTAATGGCAAGCTCCACCCTCTGATCTTCAAGCAAGCTTTATTTGTTAGAGCATAAACAAAATATCACCACAATGGCCAAAATGTTAAGTTTTACAGTATGCATATTTTACCATAATTATAAAGAAGAAATAGTATGCTAACATTTTTTAGTGTTAGGGAGTGAGTTAAGAGCACTATATATTCTATTGGTCACTTTACAGAAATGCAAGTCCAGCAGTTTGAGTCATCAAAGCTAATGGATGGGATGGTATAAGTTTGAATCCCAGGGATCAAAAGCATGATCCTTGTCCCATCTCTTGCTCAAGCTTCCTTTTTAGCTTCTTCATTCTCCGGCCAGTTCTTCTTGCTTGGTGCCTGAGATAACTACTAGAAGCTTTGACCTTCATTGGGTTTACAGCTAGAACCCACTCTAGGGTAAAGGAGCCTCATTCAAAGGTCTGGGCTAGAGTACGTTGTCTGTATGACTTGGGAGCTGTAAAGCAAATATTGTAGCTATGGTAAAATAACCTGAGGCTAACACAGAGGTTCAAGAGCTACAGCATCTGAAGACATGGGCTGAGAATGAAGGGAGGCTTCCCTTAGGAGAACTCTAGCATGCAAAAAGTACATGCATAATGCCACAGTGTTCCATCTCCACACTTCAGCCCTCCCTGTTCAGTGCAAGCAGGAGTATTTGCAAGGGTTGAGATTTTCTACCCCAAAACTTTATATCTGCAAAGGATTGTAGGTGGGGGAACAGGAAGACAGAGTCCACAGGTTCACTTCTCAAATAGTACATTACCTTGTAGTACCTGTCTTTTGCCCATCTGTTTCACCTGAAGGAAGTTGCTGGAGGCTGTTACCAGATCATCTCTTTAGTTTCTCTGACTCAGAGTGAAATGTCACATTAAGTACTAAAGTGCACCTGTTTATAGAAACCTGAAGAATTTGTTTTTCTTCTCCAGAGAAACATGTCATGTTGTATATGTGTGCACTACCTTTTCAGGGCACCTATAAGAGAATACCACTTATTAAGTGGCTTCAACAATGAGAATATGCTGTAGCACTATGCTGGATACTGAAGTCAGTGCTCAAGGTGGTTTCCTTCTGAGGCCATTGTCCTCATATCTTCATATGGCCTTCTTTCTGTGTGTCTGTAAACTTATGTCTACTCTTTATAATGGCATAATTTAGAAGGATTAAAGTTTACCCTAGTGGTTTCATTTTAACTTAATTACCTTCTTTTAGGTTCCATTCTGAGGGGCACTAATTTCAACCTACAAATTCAGCCTCTTCACAGTGAGTATCTATGTGTTGTGCCCAAAAAGGCAAACCACTTTAGGAATAGATGATTTTCCCATCCCCTTCCTCTCTATGGTCCACAATATGGGCTACAAATAGTGTCCTTTCTTTAAATTTTAAGAATTTTAAATTACTGGTGGGCTCAATACCCTCTGGCAAAAGAACCCAAGGACCAAAAAACTCAACAAGTGATTAAGAAGGTTCATTAGGCTAGGTTATTGACAGCATTTCTATCATAGTACAGCAATGGAAGACATTCCAATCTGATCTTTAGTGTCCACAAAAAGCACCTCAGGGCTGGTGGTCCTCATCCTGTCACCCTGGAGATTTGATGAGACACTTGTGTTGTATCTAAAGATTGTATTACATCTTTGTCTCTGTGACTTGAGTGAGGACACAGGGACCAATGGATTGTGCTAGACTCACTTCCTTCTATAGATGGTTCAGGGAAATTATTGGAAGCTCCAAAGATTAGAGAATGTGCTGATAGCATGATTTATAACTAGCATGACCAGTGTGGCTATTTCCGGTGTTAAATTATGAATAGAGTGAGAAAGATGTTCTCTTGCCCTGCATGACAAGTCAATGTCATTGGAGAAGCTTAGTGATGTCATGACCTAGAGCTGGAGCAAGTATTTCATTGAAAAGATGGATGGGATGGGAAGACACACAAGTGATTAAAGAGGCAATGAAACTGATGCACTAATGGCCTGTCAGTTGCAAAGATCAGCTCCATGCAACTCTGCGCCTTTTTCTGTGTGTTGATTCAGCAGCACCATCTTTTCTTACCCCTGGAATTTCTACCTCTCCTTG
The DNA here is from genome assembly GCF_943737965.1 of Phodopus roborovskii. NCBI lineage: Eukaryota > Metazoa > Chordata > Mammalia > Rodentia > Cricetidae > Phodopus > Phodopus roborovskii. The sequence goes on from NW_026125409.1 coordinate 108,970, forward strand.
ACTAACTTCCTGCCCATATTTCATGGCTCAGAAAGCATGCTGAAATTTCTTAGGGAGACAAAATGACTTTGCTTCCTGGTGTGGGTCACCAGGCCACAGGGGCTATTATTGTGGCTGCTGTTGTTTGTTAGTGGAACTTTCCCTAGGTCCCAATCTTTCCCATCTATGGCAATCTGGGTCCTATTTTCCCATTCCCAGATGCACTTTCAGTTGTTGTCTTTTTTCAATCAATCTCCAGATGTTGTTACTTAATCATTTTATTTCCAGCACATTTTATCCTTTCCTGAACTTCTGCATAATCCCCTTCCATGCCACCCTTCCTGCCCTCACCCACCCCAACCAGGCAGATTCCTGAGAGCTGCTACAGTTCCACTAAATTTAGTTGGTTCTTGCATGCTCCGGCTGAGTGTGGCCCAGCTCTGAAAAGGGATGGCTGTCTACAGAAGGACCCTTTGCGAGTGAGCTCCCAGCTGATAGCCAGATGCTGTTGAGGTCTGGCTGACTATTGTTTAAAATCCCTGTGGGGAGGAAGAATGCTTGCTGGGGTTCTGGGACTAAACCAAAGTTTGTTTTAGAACTTTTTTTAAAAATAATCTTTTTTTTTTGTGTGTGCAAGTATCAAGCCAATGAGCCAAAAACACTTTTTGAATTGTTGTTGAACAATATAAAATTGCAACAAAGTCTTCCCTTTCTATAGTTCTTTGTGTATTTGACATTATTTGGAAATAAAATTTCACATAAATTAATTTCCAGATAGTTGAAGCACCTATTTAAGTTTAAATCATTGCAATTAATTAACTGTTTTTACATCAGTTCTTTCTAGAAGGCCTTACATAAAGGAAGGCTTTCCAAATCATCTGGGTTCAGGGTTCTACATATTAATACCTATTTACTAATATCTATAAAATATAAAGACTAAGTTTCTCAACCTTGGCATCATAGGCTTGTACGTCAGATAACTCATTGTAATATGGCCTGTGTAAAGTAGGATGTTTCTGCATCCTTAACTTCTACCCATTAGGTGCTGAGAGCACCATCCACTGGGGAGGGGGTGACAACTAGCAACACCTTAGTAACAAAAATTAGCACTACCATCATGCATTCTAAGCATAACCACGGGGCCCATAATCAATGTAAATAGGAAAAAAAAAAAAACTCATAAAAGAACTCATAAGGACTGGAAAAGAGGAAAAAAATTCTTTATTTGTAAATAATATATACAAAGAAGGCCAGGCAGTGGTGGTGAACACCTTTAATCCCAGCACTCAGGAGGCAGAGTCAGGTAGATCTCTGTGAATTGAAGGCCAGCCTGGACTATAAGAGCTAGTTCCAGGACAGGCTCCAAAGCTACACAGGGAAAACGTATCTCAGTAGTAGTAGTGGTAGTAGTAATAGTAGTAGTAGTAGTAGTAGTAGTAGTAGTAGTAATACACACAAAGAAAACCCACAATATGATGTCAATTATTTAAATAAATATAAGCCCATTCAGAAGGTCACTAGAAATGAAAATAACACTCAAAGCAATAGTAGTTACTATCCCCCAAAATAACTGGAAAACTTTTAAAGATACTGCAAACTGCCTAATTACAAAAATCAGGGGTTGGAGAGATGGCTCAGTGGTTAAGAGCATTTGTTGCTCTTACAGAGAACCGGGGTTTGCTGTCAGCACCCACATGGTAGCTCACTCCAGTTCTAACCATCCAACACCTTCTGCCTTCCACAGGCATGAGGTCTGCATGAGGTGCTCATACATGAGTTATACAATACTCATACACATAAAATTAAAATAAACAAATCTTCTTTAAAAATAAAATAACTATAAACTAATCTAATAGGAAATATGTATAATTAAAAACTACAAAATAGTTTAAAGAAATTATGAAACCAAAATGCAATGGGGGACAAAACCTGGGAGAATGTCCAAGTTTCACTTTTCAAAAATTCATGTACAGATTCAATATGCCACTCTCATCAATGGACAAGTCTTCCCAACCAAAAAAAAAAAAAAAAAAAAAACCCAGGGAAATATGTGAGTTAAATGACATCATGGATTGAATGGACTTAATAGAAGATTCCATTCAAATGCTATAGGATAGATATTCTTCTCACAGTCCATGAAACTTCCTCTACAATTGATCATCTATCAGAACACAAAGCAATTCTTAACAAATACAGGGAAATTGAAGAATTCTTTACATCCTATCTGATCACAGTGGAAGAAGACTATAAATCCACAGCAAGAGAAACTCTAACACATACACAGCTTACAGAGATTAAGCCACACGCTACTGGATGATGACAAAATTAAGAAAGAAATAAAAATATTATAAATTCAAATGAAATCCTAACATACTAAAACCTATTGTATACAATGAAAGCAATCCTGCAAGGGGATTTTACAGATCAGAGAGATCTCAAATAAATAACTTAATGATATCATTTAAGGCCATGGAAGAAGACAAACAAACCAAATCCCAAATCAGTATATGGGAAGGGATATTTAAAAGTAGGGCAGACAAATGATGTCCATGGTCTGGGCCACCACTTAGGACCCCGCTGGCCCTGGGAGAGCTGGCCCGTTCCTCACTGGCCACCACAGCAGTAGAGCTGGTCCCAGTGGGATAGGCATGGTGTGTCAGGGTCAGGGGGTGTCCCAATGGAGGCCCAGGCTTACCAACCCAGCTACCACCAGAGCCCACAGCCAGTGTTTTGGGATGGCCCACCCCAAAATCTACCCCATCTAAGACCTGCTAGAGTATGCAAAGGGACTGCTCCTGCAGAACCAGAGAGCTGCAAGATCTCCATGACTGGGACAATGGCAGGGTATCCCAGAGGAGACTAGGTAAGAATCCACTGTTGATAGTGTAGCAGAAACCAGAGGCCTCAAACCAGACCAATGGCTCATTGCAACCCACATTTACAAGTAGAGCTGTACAGGCAAAAGGTTATACAGTGAGACACGCCACAGTTCCCAATGCCACTGTGACGAACAATAATAGGTGATAGAGATGCAGGAGAGATGATGGAGTGAAGCAATTTTTTAATTCCCAAAGAATCAATGAATTATTTTTTAAAAAGAACAGGACAGAAAGAAGCTAATTGTAAATTAACAAAAATTACAAAGTCTCAAAAGAATCAAAAATTAAAACAAAGTGTTCCTTCTCTGCAAAGACAAGTAAGATTGACAATTCCTTTGCCACACTAACCAAAGTAAAGAGAAGACCCACATTAATAAAATTAGAGATAAAAGGAGACCATTACAGCAAGATGACAACAAAATCAGAAAATTCTGAGGACATAGCTTAAAATTTTATATTCCACTAAATTGGAAAATCTAAAAGAAATGGATAGATTACTAGATATCGCGGTTAAATAAGGATCAGGATAAACAAATAGGCCGAATAGATGTTTATTCAGGGAGAAATAACTTAGCAACCTAGACAGATGAACACCAGGAAATTCAACCCGATGCTCTCCTGTCCGAGTCATGCCAGCAAGAGAGAGCTTTTTCTGGCTCTCTCTCAGACCTCCTTCCACAGGTCACTTCCGCCCATGGCTCCACCCCCCAATGGGCGTGGTCAGTGCCACAGAAGGACTATCTCACTACATCTAGATTCATATCATCCTACCAAAATGAAACCAAGATGAAATCAACAATTTAAATAGATACATCACAAGCAGTGAGCTTAAAATAGTAATTAAAAAACTCCTGTCTAAAAGAACTCCAACCTCAAATGGGTTCCCTGGTAAAACTTTTCCGACCATCAAAAGAGAACTGTTTTTTTCTCTAACTATTCCATAAAAGAGAAATAGAGGAAGCATTACCCATTCTTTGTATGAAGCTAGCATTTCTTTATACCAAAAGCAGATAAAGACCCCAAAATAATAAAATTACAGATTAATTTATCGGAAAAACTTGGAAACAAAAATTCTCAATTAAGTACTTGCAAACTTGATTCAAGAATTCATCAAACAGATCAGTCATCATGATAAAGTTTTGTTTATTACAAAAAAATTCCAAGAGGCTCTATATACATAAATCAATAAACATAAATTATTCAAATTCATTCAAGGTCAGAAATTACATGGTCATCTTAATGGATATGAAGAGACTTTTGACAAAAATACAAATTCCCTTTATGTTAAAAAAGTCCTAAAGAACCTCAGAATAGAAAGAACGTATCTTAACATAATAAAGGTCATGCATGACAAACATACCAACATTATGTTAAATAGGGGGAAATGCAAAGGATCACCCCTAAAATAGGGACTGAGACAAGGGTGTCCACTTTCTATAAATGTTGTGCGGTTCTGAGAGTCATAGCTAGAGCAAAAGACAAGATGAGAAGGAAACAAAGGGATACAGATAGGAATGACCTGTTTTTTCTGCAAGTTTTATATGCAGGAGACCCTAAAAGCATCAAAAGAAAACTCTTAGAGCCAAAAATAATAAAGAAATAATTTAAGGAAAACATTAGAAGATGGAAAGATCTCCCATGTTCACTGATTGCAAGGATCAATCATTGTGAAAAAAAAAAAGTTAAACATAATCCATAGATTCCATATAATCCAAATCAAAATCCAGTGGCATTCTTCACAGAAATATAAAAACAGTCTTAAAAGGCATATGGGAGCCAAAGAGACCCTGGATGGCCAAATCAATCTTCAGCAAAAAGAAAACTGCTAAAAGTATCACCATAGTGGATTTCCAGTTATAATATAGATTCATATCCACAAAACTTAGCATGGTACCAGCACAAAACCCTAACACAAAAATTAAATGAGTGGAAATAGAGGACCAAACTACATGGCTGTGAAGCTATGGCCACCTGACTTTTAAACATTGAATACAAAAATTTATCTTCAACAAACGGTATTAGTAAAACTGTGTATTCCCATGTAGAAGAATGAACTTAAATCTTATCTCTCATCCTGCTGAAAAACCAACTCCAAATACATCCAGGACCTCATCCTAAGACCTGAATCTCTGAAGAAAAATAAGAATATATTTCAAGATATTAGTTTTCTGAATAGAAGTCTGACCACTCAAGATATAGAATCAATGAATGGGGCCTTGGGAAATTAACATGTTTTTGTAAATTAAAGGAAATTGTTAATAAAGTAAAGAGATAGCTTACAGAATGGGAGAAATCACTTTGCAGCTATATATCCAACAAGGATTAGAGTCTAGAATATATAAAGAAACTCAACAATTAAAAACGACCCAGTAGAAAAATGAGCCATGGGAATGAACATAGATAGAGTCCTCAGAAGAAGAAATACAAATGGTTAATGGGCATTTAAAAAGTTCTCAAGGCTCAAGAGAAACGGAATTAAAGTTAGCTGTAAGTTCCATCGAATTCCAGTCAGAACAGCTATCATCAAAGAAAGAAACAACTAAAAAGAGAGGCACAAATTTGAAGGAGAGTGGGGAGTGTTTGGGTGGAAGGAAGGGGAAGGAAGAAATTTAATTAAATTATAATCCCAAAAATAAATTCTAAAAGTTCACAAAAGCTAGCTCAATTCCTAAACTGGAAACAAAAGACAACAAATGTTGGAAAGAATATAGGGAAAGGTGAGCATGTATTCTCTGTTGGTGGGAGTGGAAATTGGTGCATCTACTATGGAAATCTGTTTGGAGATTTCTCAAAATCTAAAACTATATCTGTCACTCCTAGACAGGCATGCACTCAGAGTCTTTCATACCCTCCTACAGAGACACCTGCACAGCCATGTTTATTGTTGTTGTAGGCATAATATCTGGAAGTGGAATCAGCCTAGACAGCCAGAAAACTGGCAAATGGACAGTGAAAATGTGTATATGTACAACTGAATTTCATTTACTTATAAAGAAAAAATAAAATAAAATAAATTGTAGGAAAATGGAAAGAACAGGAAAGTATTCTACTAAATGACATAAGCCAAGCTCAGGGGGATATGCATCTCATATTCACACTCACATGTAGAGCCTAGCTTCAGAGGGATATGTATCTCATGTTCACATTCACATGCAGATGCTAGCTTCAAACTTTTATATTTTATGGAATGTGAGGTGTCTGCAGATGTCAGGAAGCTAGAAAGAACTGATGAGAGAGGGAAATGAAGAGGCCTTAAGGGATAGTTAAAACAAATGTGACATTAAAATGGAGAGGAAAGAACACTGGGGATTGAAGTTGTATGTGGAGAGGGATAAGGGACAGAGTAGGGAACCAGAACCAAGATGTATGAAAAATCCTTATGAGGATCCATTACTTTGGAAGTTAATTAAAAAGATGTGATGGATTTAAAAAGCCAAGAATGTTGACAAAAGCTTGTCGTGCATCACTGGAGAAACATGCATGTGAATCCTGGGCTTGTTAGCCAGCCAGCCAGCCTAGATTTTGTGGCAAGTTCTAGACCAGTGCAAACCCTGACTCAAAATAAAATGTGGACAATACTTGAGGAACAATGCCTGAGGTTGTTCCAGCACACATGTGAGCACACACACACACACACACACACACACACACACATGCACCATGCACACTACACACAAGACAAGGGTACCTATTTTTTCCACTTTTGTTCAATGTAGTGCTTGAAGTTTTAGTTAGAACGATAAGACAAGGCCCACAACTACACCAGAAAATTCTGAAAGCTGATACATACTTCCAGAAGAGTGGTGGCTGTATACAAAATTATCATACAAAACCCAATATCTTTACCATATGAAAATGACAAATATACGAAAACTAAAACCAGAAAAATAACATCATTCAGAATTTCTTAAAACAAACAAACAAACAAAAGCCTTACAAGGCACCCAAACAAGGAAGTGAAAGATCTCTCCACTGAAACTTTTAAACACTGAACAGGATAAATGAAGAAGTAGCCAGAAGATGGAAAGGCCTTCCAAAGTCATAGATTGGCAGAATTTGTGTGTGTAAAATAGCCATATTACCAAAAAAAAATCAACAATTTCAGTGAAATTCCCATCAAACTCCCAATGACATTCTTCACATAAACAGAAAAAAAGTGGAAGAACAAAAGACCCCCAAGAAATAAGTAACGTACACTAGCAAGGGTGCAGAAGGGAACCCACGAAACAACAGGTGGGGGAAGCACTAGGGAAGGCAGTAGGGTGTTTTCTGAAAATACAAGAATACATCTACCTTGTTCAACTTACCCAAAGGGTTCCAAGTCAACATATCGCAACAGCCATGTTATGCCACATCCTACGTGTCCATGAGCAAAGAAAAGATAGAGAAATGTGGTATAAATGAATATACAAAACAGTTTTCAGCCCCAGAGAACAAGGCAAGTACATCATCTCCAGGACAATGAAAACAACTGGCTCAGAAAGACAAGCATCGTGTTTTCTCTCATTGATGGTGCCTATAATTCATAGCAATGTGTAAGATCAGCTATGAACACATGGTGTGAAAACAGGAAACTGTAAGACAAATGGGAGCTAGTGGGAGGAGGAGAGTAGGGAGAAGGAAAAGAAGCGGAGGGGTGGGTTATACTCAAATACATTATATACGTCTCATGTAAATGTCCTTGTGTTACCCAGTACCAGGCAAAAATATGTTCCAATGAAAAAGCAAAATTGGCTTCTTCTCAGAAACTCCCAACATAGAAAACAGTGAAACAAGTAAAACATGCTAGCGATGAGTTGGTCTCGGGCTGGGGGGAGGTGGTTAGGGTTAAAGTGCAAGATAGTTTGAGTTCATATCCACAGAACCCACATAAAGTGGGGCATGCGGGTGTGTGCCGATAACCCCAGGGAGGCCAAGAGAAGTGGATCCCTGAGCTCGCCGGCCAGTTGGTCCAGCTGAAACACGAACTTTGGGTTCAGTGAGAGACCTTGTCTCTAAAATGAAATGACACCCAAGAGAGGAAAAGACACCAGGTGTCAATCTCTGGTCTCCATATGTATCTGCTCACATAGGCAAATGTGCCACATATATGCATACACCATAAACACACAAATATCATAAATAAATTAAAATTTTAAAAATTACAATTCTTTATCCAGTAAAATTATAGTTCTGAAACAAAGTAAAATAGGAAGATTTCAAATGAGCACATCGGCAGTGGGTTTTATAGGGAAAGAATCTGTACTTTTTTAACCTTTATTTTACAACAAAAAAAGTCAAATGTTTATTCAAGATATATTATAGATCAAATAAAATTAGTTCAATCCTTGCTATGGCTGAGATCTGAAATGTGCCCCATAATGCCAAGTGTTGGCCTTGGTGACCAGTGCATTAGTGTTCAGGGTTTTGGAATGGTGAGGCTTCTGATTTCATCTGAGGATTATACCCTTGTGCATTACAGTTGAGTGGACTGTTGAGCAGTGGAAAATTAGAGGAGGAAGACGACCACAGAGGCCACACCTTTAAAGATGACCCGGTCTTCCTCTTGCCCTGCTCCATCTACTGCATGAGTTGTCATATTCTGTCTCTTCAAGGACCAAAGGGGTTGGGGCTAAGCAATCATGGAGCCTTTTAAACCTTTCATCCTTTGTTTCTCAGCAGAGGGTAGATGTGTATGTCTCAAATTTAGGAATACACATATGCATGTACAATCACATGTACACACATGTGTTACACATGTGAATACATATATCCATAGGTAACACGATGTTTGCTAGGAGAATACTTTTCATTACTAACATATACAGTGTTCTTCCTTCAGAATTAAATCTGACTCCATTCAGACATCAAGATTTAACTACAAGATGCTGGTTCCCCATTTCAAAAGAATCAAATTCTAGACTTCAAGGTCAAAGCTTCTAGTGACTTGAGGACTGAAATTTTCATCATAAACAAAGAAAATAAGGAAGAAATCTGTCAAAATTGACGCCTCCTGTCCCAGAAAACATAGGTTCAGAGGGAGTGGAGCAGGAAAGAGCTGGAGAACTAGAAACATGTATTCTCAGGAAAGGGTCTGAGTCCTCATCTACTCTGCTTCTAGCCCGCCCTCCACCTCATCTTCTCTGGTCCTAGCCCCCATCCTCACCTCCATCTACTCTGGTCCCTGTCCTCTGCCTCTATCTACTCTGTCCTGAGTCTTGTGAAAGAAGAAGAAATAACAGAAACCCTATCTAATATCAGGGGAAAGCTCTTCTGAGTTCATTTGTGAATCCTAGAGAAACACTGTGTCCTTTATGACAGGGCATCTGAGCACACCTGCCTCAGACAGCCAGAGTTGCCCATGCTCCGGTGAGACATGAGAAAGTCATAAGGCCTCTGAAAGATGGGGCTAGAGAGATGTCTCAGTTGGTAAAGTGCCTGTCCCGCAAGTATGAAGGTCTGAGTATGGATCTCTAACACCCACATAAAGCAGGTATGGTATATATCTATAACACTAGTGCTGAGGAGGAGGGTGGATATGGGTAGATCCCTGAAACTCACTGGCCAAGCAGCCTCACTACATTGGCAAACTTAGGCTCAAAAAATGAAGTAGAGGGGTGATGGAGGTAAGATGCCCACCACCAATCTCTGACTGCCCCACACACATACACCATAAACACATGTAAAACATTTAAAATTACTTAACAAAAAATAAAATCACACTGCTTACAAGCCTAGGATTTAAATTGCAATTTCTGTCTGTGACAGTGGATAATTTCATAATAGAGATATTGACAACAAACAGAGGAAACTCACAGAAACAACCTCTTTCAGATACTAAAATGACAACGTGACCTCTGTCATGAAAGATGAGAATTTCAAACAGAACATTATGTAAGAGCACAGAACTGTATGGGTTTCTTCTTTTAATTTGAGATGGAAAAGATTTATCTGACTGAATCACAAGGTCCACTGAGTGACTACTCTCAGGCAGTGGTTTGGTGTTGGGTTTCTGTTTGCTTTGTTGCTATTATCACCTGGTTTTTGTTGCTGCTGCTGTTGGAATAGGCAGGAGAGTTCCAACCATAGTATAGAAGCTGCAGAGGTCTGCAGGTCCATGTGTGAGTCAGTAAGGGATGGCTAGCCAGGGTGACCCACCCCAAGCAGAAAGCAGAGAAGAGAGCAAGAGCAGGGAACTTCTAAAGAAAATCTCAGGAAAATCTATCAAACCCTGAGGTCTGCTGGGGTTTTGTTTTTGTTTGTTTGTTTTGTTTGTTTGTTTTCTGGTGAAATTTATTATTTGTTTGGGAGGTTTATTATTTATTTATTTATTTGTTTGTTTTTGAGACAAAGTTTCAAGTATCCTAGGCTAGATTCTAACCTTATATGTTGCTGAGCATGACCTTGAAGTCTGGATTTTGCTACCATGTCCCAAATGTTGGCAATACAGAGGCAAACTTCACTCCCAGTTTGTATAGTAGCAGGCATCAACCCCTGGATTTGTGCATGCTAGACAAACTCTACCAACTGAGCCAAGCCACAGAGCAAGGTGAGTTGTTAATGGCTTCAGACATAATAAGGTCCTATATATCTTAAATGTCAGCTATAAGCCAATGAAAATGGATGTGCCACCTGCGTAGTGATGTTTTAGGGACACAAAGGGTGGGAAGAAAAGATAAAAACATCTGCAGATAGTAAATCCCTGCAAATAGTACATCCCTCATTGCTGTAATGCGGTAAAGACTCTCCCAAGCCCCACACAGTACCCAGATCAGGAACCCACCCCAGCCCTGAGAAGGTTGAACTTTATTTTGTAGAAATCAAAAGTGCCCACTTCCCTCTAGCCACCTGAGAGCTCCATGGGTAAGATGCACAGATGCATCTCACTGGAACATTGCCAAAACCCCAAGAAAGTACTGTGACTAAGAGCTGTGCCTTCTCTGGGGGTCCTGTTTCCAGTGGAGAGCTTCTAACGTCTCTCCCCTGACATTTCGGAAAACAATAAAAAAAACAAAACAAAACTCCAAGTGTAGAGAAGAATGTGATTCTGGCATACTTTTTTTTTTTTTTTTTTTTTTTTTTGGGACAGGTGCAGTGAACTTTATTGATGGTACTCAAGAGAGCAGGGCTCCCTAAGCCCCTTAATTCTGGGGGGTCTGGGATGGAAAATGTGGGGAGATTAGTGTCAGGGGTTGTTGGACAGGGACTGCTCAACAGCCAGGGCCTCTCTTGATCATGTCCTTGCTGGGGGTGGATGGCCCAGGATGGGCTCTTACTCCTTGGAGTCCATGTAGGCCATGAGGTCCACCACCCTGTTGCTGTAGCCGAATTCATTGTCATACCAGGAAATGAGCTTTATGAAGTTGTCATTGAGAGCAATGCCAGCCCCAGAGTCAAAGGTGGAATAGTGGGAGTCACTGTTGAAGTCGCAGGACACAACCTGGTCCTCGGTGTAGCCCAGGATGCCCTTCAGTGGGCCCTTGGATGCCTGCTTCTTGATGTCGTCATACTTGGCAGCTTTCTCCAGGCGGCATGTCAGATCCACAACAGACACATTGGGGGTAGGAACACGGAAGGCCATGCCAGTGAGCTTCCCGTTCAGCTCTGGGATGACCTTGTCCACAGCCTTGGCAGCACCAGTGGATGCAGGGATGATGTTCTGGGCAGCCCCACGCCCATCACACCACAGCTTCCCCCGGAGGGGCCATCCACAGTCTTCTGGGTGGCAGTGATGGCATGGACTGTGGTCATGAGTCCTCCCACAATACAAAGTTGTCATGGATGACCTTGACCAGGGGGTCTAAGCAGTTGGTAGTACAGGAAGCGTTGCTGACAATCTTGAGGGAGTTGTCATATTTCTCATGGTTCACACCCATCACAAACATGGGAGCATCAGCCTTCTCCAGGGTGGTGAAGATGCCAGTAGACTCCATAACATACCTGGCGCCAGCATCACCCCATTTGATGTTGGTGGGATCTCGCTCCTGGAAGATGGTGATAGCCTTCCTGTTGACAAGGCTCAGCCTTGACTGTGCCCTTGAACTTGCTGTGGGTAGAGTCATACTGAAACATATAGACCATGTAGTTGAGGTCAATGGAGGGGTCATTGATGGTAATGTTCACTTTGCCAGAATTGATGGCAGCCCTGGTAACCAGGCGTCCAATATGGCCTAATCCGTTCACTCCGACCTTCACCATTGTGTCTCAGAAACGAGACTGGCACTGCACGAAAAAGATGCAGCTCTCTCTAGAACAGGGAGGAGCAGAGATTCTGGCATACTTTTAAAGTGCCCACTCACTCCCTCAACCTGGGTAGGGCTTATTGTTGATCCAACACCTCAGAGGAAGCAGCTTCTGCGTGTCTAAAACACTGAGCAGTGGGGGGGAAAGCACAAAGTCAATGGGTAAACAACCCTAACAGCTCTTACTTAAACTCCTACTATGAATCCAAGTGAGGCTAAGAATTCTGCACATAAACCATGACAAACTGAAAGGGCTTTTCTTGTCACCATTTCAGAGACAGACAGGTGAGATAACTGAATAAAAGAGTGATAAGTACGGAAGCAGTGACTCATAAGGAAAGGGTGTTTGCCACCAAGCTTGATGACCTGAGTTCAGTCTCCAGGGTGGGAGGGTAGTGGAAGAAGAGAACCTACCCCTGACTTCTACATGCAAGCTGTGCTATACACACACACACACACACACACACACACACACACACACACACACACACAGAGCAATACATAGGTAAAAACTGTGAGTAATGATGTTTGGATTTAATTCCAGCAGCCCAGACTGAAGGTGGTGCATTTATGTGTCTCACTCACTGACTCTCACAAGAGAAATTGGAAATAATACTACTCTTTAGGTAAACCTCTCCAAGGAATTAAAGTGGAGAGCTCTTCAAAACTAATAGCACTCCTTGGCTGACAAAAATTATTTTAAAAAATGGAAAATCAGGCATAAATCTCTTTTGAGAAAACAGAAGCAAAAAAGATGAAGAGTACAAAATTAGCTAATTGATTTCAAATAAATCTTATAAATAAATAATAAAAAGATAACCCCACAGAGTAGTGGGAATTCACAAATAGGATATCCAAAGGATTAAAGGGAAAAAATTGGGCATCTTTTTTAATCACTAAGAAACTGAAAATTAAAGCCACAACATGTCCATCAGAATGCATCCAAGTTAAAAGGCTTTTCTCTATCAGGAACTAACAAAAATATCATGAGGAAGTGTTGATACACTCACTGTGGGTGTTGATGGGAGATGTCATTCTGTATATATGTTTCTCATACTGGTTACTGAATAAAGCACTGTTGGCCAATAGGAAAGGAAGATAGGAGGGACTAGGAGACAAGGAGGAAAGAGGAAATAGTAAGGAGGAGTCAAGATGGAGAGGCTGGGAGCACGTGGAAATATTAGATTAACAGAAATGGGTTAATACTTAAGACAGAGCTAGCCAATAAAAAATAAGTAACTGGTCAACAGCATTATATCTAATACAGAGTCTCAGTGTGTTATTTGGCGGCAGGACAAGACCAGCGGCGGGCAGAAAAACCGTACTCCTTACAGGGTGTGGGTCTTCAAACACAGAGATGCTCTGCCTTCCCCCAAAGTCCAGCTCTAGGTCGATGTTCCAAGGAGATTCAGCAAAAGAAATATTAAAAAGTGATCATACCATCTTCATAAGATCTTAAAATTGGGAACAACCTAAATAAATATTAGAATGAATAGACTGAAGTACATGTGTACCACAGAGTGCCACACAGCCATGAAAATGAGATGTAATTGAAATAATCTCCACAGATCTAATGTTAAACAAAAGAGGTCTGACAGAATGTGAATGTGCTTATGCCTGTATTTATTTAGTAAGAAATCTTAGGTGGGAATGGTCAGAACAATGCTGATCTCTGGAAAGAGCTGTGTGAGAGGAAACTGAGGGTGGTGGGAAGGATGATGGCACTTTCTTCATTATCTACATTTTGGTCATAGGGATGTGTTCACCTATTTCAAGAATAGTTCCAGAAATACTGGTAACAAACCGGAAATAACACATGGTGTATCTCAAGTGAAAATGATTCAAGCAGAGAGACACAAATTTAATAGACATGAGCTTAAGCTCAGCAGCAAGGCTGTAAAGGCACCCCCTATTGTGGTGTGTGACCTTGCACCCCTGCTGTGATGCATGGTCCTTGTACCCCTGTTCTGATGTGTGGCTTTGCAACAGCCCCAAAAGTAACAGCACCCACCTCTCTGAAGTCTTCATATAAGACCCTCAGAATGAGGAGTCTTCCAGGTTCGGTCGATACCCCAAGAACTCAATGTCCAGTCCAGTTGCTGCAAAACGCAAGAGGCTTTAATGAACAGGAAACGTTTGCGCAAATGGGCTCCTCCAGCATGCAGGCTGAGAGAAGCCCCCTCCCCCTGGGCCCAGGTGTTTTTAAAGGCAAACCCACAAGCTTAGGGAGGGGGTGGGACCCTCTGTCCATTGAGTCTGTGACCCTTGGAGGCCTGATGGTCTGCTATTAGGGTCAGCAGACCTTAGGGCTTCAGGTGTGCTAATTAATCTTGTCTGGGCAAACCAGAGTTACAGCTATCTCTTGACCCTATTTACCACCTGTTGACTCACAGGAAAGGAGGGGCAGTGTGAATTCTTCTTATCTCAGGGCCTTGTGAGAGGAAGCTAGCAAATTCCAAGGAACAGATATTGGTTTCCAGGTTAGTCCATCATTAACATTTCTTTTTAGGTCTTTCATTCAAAAGTGTCTGCCAGGATAGTTCTTTTCTCTTTCTTTGTTCTTTCTCAAGCAAGCAAAATAATGTTACTAATGTGAAAACACCAAGAAAAACTGTATTTTCTTTAAAGAATAATGAAGAAAGGTCCTGGAAGACAGCTCAGTCAGCAAGTGCCTGTCATGCAGGCATGGCTTCCTGGGTTCTGATCCCTAGCACCAAGGTTTATTTGTTTGTTTGTTTCTTTCTTTTTAAAAAGCCAAGTGAGGCAGTGCTCATGAAGGCAGACAGATCCCTGGAGCTCACTGGCCAGCCAGCCTTGCCAAATCAACAAGCTCCAGATTAAGTGAGAGATTGTGACTGGTCAAGGAGCATTCCAGATGCCCAGCACTAGCCCAAACACTCATACACACGCTTGTGCACTCACAGGAACACATACACACTTGTACATACACAAAGAAACACACAGATACATATAAACCCACAAATGCATACAAAACACATACTCACAAGCATGCACAGCCACAGCCAGTCTTTACATCTGGGTTTCTGAACATTCTTTAACAAGAAGAATGGAGGAGTCAAGAGTAAGTGGAGAGCCCCCACTCAGCCTGCTGTGTACCCTGCTGGAGGTGGGGTTAGAGACAGGTATCTGTCTTTCAGACTTAAGTTCTGAGACCAAGCAGATACAGCCACTTGATCCCAGGCAGCCAGGAATGAAAGATACAGTTAGAGCAGCTAAATTAAAGTGATTTTTTTTAAAAAAAATAATTTAGTCCCTCTTGTAAAGGTAGGCTCTGTGAAAAACTTCATTTTGTGGGGTATCCAGCTGGGACCTGGAAAACGGCTCAGCATTTTAACATAAATTAAAATCATTTAAGCAGACCTCTATTCAACTCCTGCCAACTGCACTTTTTTTTTTTTTTTTTTTTTTTTTTTTTTTTTTTTTTTTCCTGGTCAAGGAGGCTATTACAAACGAAGGGGAAATGAAGGCATTAGAACGTGGGTATATCAGTTTAAAAAAAAAAAAAGAAGAAGAAGAAGTGAATGTGGATGTTGGATAAAGTTGGTCTCAGAACCACAGTTTCATTTTTCTAGGCAAGGCTCTGCCCCTTCTTGCCCTCCCCAATAAGGCATTTAAACTGTGAAGCAGGCTTAGGTGGTAGGAATCTGGAAGGGATGCAGGTGTGAAAATAAAGCACCGGACCTAAGGAGAGCTGAGGGCTAGCTCCCCGGTGAGAGGCCCAGCTGCAGGAGCTCGGTGAGGATGGCTGGCGCTCTGACCACCTGGAGGGAGAGATGGGGACTCCACTTTGAATAAGCAATACTGTAAGGGTGGGGGATGGGAAATGGAGACTCAAACCTTACTTGTTAATTCTAAACATGTGTAGCATGCGCATTGGCGAGTTGGAGTTGGAAGAGGCTAAAACAAAACCTCACCGACCTGCTCTCCTCGGTGACAGCTCTATTGACTATGCACTGCCGCCCCCACCCCCACCCCCTTACAGCTTTGGAGTCTCCGTTTCCTAATTCCGAAACAACAGAGCGGATAGTCCTCCCTAGTGTCTGTGTAAATACTCTCGACATCCCGGTTTTCATGGAGAGACACTCATCCTCTGTGGGCCTGCAAAACATCATTCTCACTCGGGCCCACAGCCTAGAGAAATTTATAGACCCACAGTCTGGTGGAGTCAAAGACCACAAACTGCACCTCTTCCTTTCCCTTTGGCTCCCTCCCTTTCCTGAAGCACATGCTGCTTCTGAATAAAATGTGGCACAAGCGACTCCACTCCACCCGTCTTCTCCTATTAATAGAACATGGCATGGCAGAGAATGTCAAGTCAATAGCTAATGCAACTCAAGATTCCCCATCTGGAGTCAAAGTCAACCAGGAGTCTGTCCCTCCGAAGGAGACCTTGGGAAAGGATGTCTCCAAGGGTGGACCCTAAGAACAACATGGCCAGGGAAGCAACACAGTCCTTGGGCAACAGAGGTGGGTGTGTGCAGTGGTTAACAGCAGCAGCCAGTTTATTTCTCACTGTGCATAAACTATAACTGGCTAGGATATAACGCAAGCCTGGGGCTATTTTATTAATTCAAGTATTTCCCATAGCAAAAACTTTTAATTAAACATAAGCACTAAGCAGAAAGTTTTCTTGCTTATATTGAAGCTTGTTTTGGTAGGTTGTCAGAGAACCTAACTCAGTAATTACAGCCCTATTTTAAGAAGCATCTGGGCTGGGCATATAATTCAGTGGTAGACTACTTGCCTAGCATTTGACCTTTCATCAATATCATATAATTATTATTATATAATCTTTGTGGTGCAAGATTTAGCATTTGTCTACTTTGAACAGCCTCTAAGCTCCTTCAGGTGGGTGTAATATATATCACTATTTACTACAACACCTCCCAATATCTGAGAATATACATACATATATATGTGTGTGTGTGTGTATACATATACATACATATATGTATATGCATGTATATATGTATGTGTATATATGCTAATGGAGGCTTTTCTGTCCCGCCCAGTCCTATAGCACTTAGAGAGGCTTAATATTAATTGCAAATCATTTGTCCTACTGCTCAGGCTTTATTACTAATTAGCTCTTACAACTTAAATTAACTGGTTTCTATTGCGGTTAAATAAGGATCAGGATAAACAAATAGGCTGAATAGATGTTTATTCAGGGAGAAATAACTTACAACCTAGACAGATGAACACCAGCAAGTTCCACCAGATGCCCTCCTGAACGAGTCCCACATGCAAGAGAGAGAGCTTCCAGGTTCTCCCTCAGACCTCCTTCCACAGGTCACTTCCGCCCATGGCTCCACCCCCCCCCAATGGGAGTGGTCAGTGCCACAGAAGGAGACAAAGTAAATATCTCACTACAGGTTTCTACTAATCTATATTTTGCCAAGTGGCTTCGTGGCATTGCCTGTTCTCTAGTACATCGTTTTGTTCCTGTGGCTTGCTTGCTTCTCCCCTGACTCTGCCCTTCTTCTCCCTGTATTTTCTATTTGGCTTTCCTGCCTGACTTTATCCTGCCTTGCTATAGGCCACATCAGCTTCTTTATTAACCAATGGGAATAAAACATATTCACAACATAAAGAAAAGAAGAAAGAGAAAATATCTACATTATCAAAAATGCTTTATTAGCTTCACATAAAGATGACTAATAAATTATCCTTATGCACCTGGCGTGGTCTTTGAACACTAGAGATGTGTGTTATGATAATTCCAGGTGGAAAAAAAAAGAAATGTTTTAAGGAAAGTAAAAATGTTTTTTTAAAAAAAGACAATGTATCTGTTGCCACATGTCAGTGAGCTGTCCCTGGTCTGTTACCAAGTGCACTGTCTTTCCACTCAATAATGATTTAAGACAAACAACTAGTTGCTTCACAGAAAAACCAGTTGTTATTTTTTGTGAGTAAACTGGGGTCTGGGTGTTTTAGGGTAGGCCTCAGCTCAGAAAATGTAGCTGTTGTAGGGCAGGAACATGTATTTCAGCATAATACAGATTTGGGAAGAGAATACAGAAATATACAATCATCTTTTCAAGCCAGTTCTTTCAGAACTATATACCACTGGCTAGGAGGTAAGGAAGGGAGGTTACCAGAATCTCCAGCAGAAGTCTAAGAGCCCTCCTCACCCCCTCCATCTATGAGGGAACCTCATAGTCCACAGGCCCAACCCAGAGACTCTGACAGTGGCCACAGCTGTTTCAAAGATGACGAGGGCTCCTTGATCACAAGACAGAGCAGGTCAAATGGCTCCGACCTGATGGTTCAGTATATTTAGTAAAGATGTTGTTTCCAATGCAGGTACAATGAGAGGTCACTCACCAAACCTCATAGGAAAGGCATAAAAATCTTCAGAATAAACTTTGTCTCCTTCAATAAACAGATACTAGCAAATACTTCTACCTTCCTGTATTCTCTCCCGAACTTTATAAAGCACACAGCCTCAGAAGGAGAACCTCTTAACCACTAGATTAAAAAGATGTCAATCAAGCGCAAACCAAAACTGATCCACAGCACATGACAACCCCAATACAGGGACAATCAAAAGGATACATTGTTTGAGCTACTTATCTTGTCCACTGTGACAAACCACCTGGAATAAGCAATTTTACAGGAGAAGAGGTGGATTTGGGCACAAAATTTCAGTCATCGTAAGGGAGGCTAATCAGAGCAGCTCCTTGGAGGCGGGAATATGCAGTCATTGCTATGGAGGTAAGAGCATCCAGCCATTGCAATCAGGCGGAGCATGCAGAATGCAGCCATTGCTTGTTGCATGATGAAAGACAAAGGAAACAGGACAGAACCAGAAAAGGGCATGCCTTTGAAAGGGCCTACTTCTGTCTGCCAAGCCCCAAAAAATGTATCTCCAGCATTACCAGCAAAGAACAAAAATTCAAAATGTGTCACAAGGGGCAAGAAGACGACTTTAGTTTCCAGCCATATCAGTCTGTATATGACTGTGCTTTTTGGCTGGGGGGAGAGATGGAGAGAGACCAATAGCAGTTCACAGGCAAGAACCAATCACTGGGTCAAACTGCCATGGTAGAAAGGGACGAGATTGGAGCCAAGAAGTGGTGGTACACACCTTTAATACCAATATGGTGGGAGTGGGGGCTGGCAGAGGCAGGTGAATCTCTGAGTTTGAGACCAGCCTGGTATACAGAGTGAGTTCCAAGACAGCTCAGGTACAGTGGGATTAGAGAACTAGTTTGGAGGCCTTATAGAAAGGACTACTGATAGTTTGCTCAAATGGCAGAAACAGAGAGTTAGTAACTGAATATTCACTGAAAGATACCCATTGCCAATAATCCTACAAAATTACAAAAGCTGTTCTGTGGATTTCTTTTAGATGCTTTCTCTGGTTATGCAAAGGTTTCTCTTACAGACAAAGAAGTATACTATCCATCCCAGCAAAGATGGAAGTAATTACACACCAAGTTGGACTTACTTCTTATTGGGAATGATGCAAAGAAATGGCAAAATGTTTACGTTATCAGACATTTGAGGGTGGTGCATCCAATACTGAAAGCAAGTATGACATGGAAAATAATATGAAATGGTTTTATAAATAATTATAAATTTAAAATATAAATGTCTATTTATATCCATCAGTCTACAGACAGAATAGGATAATGGACATAGAGAATATCTCATAATTTAGTTAGACTATAGAGATGAGCTATTTCCCTACAGATCTTCTCTCTACTACATATTAGATGTGAGAGAAAAAATCAGACACAGGGAGGATGTGGGTAGGGATTCTAACAATGGATGGGAGGTGTTCCCAAAGAAGTGAAGTGGAAATGACTAAGTTATTCTTTTAGAAACACTTTCTCAAAGAATTGGATTCATAGATTAAAAGCTTCAGCATCAATGGATAATGTAACACCTGAGCTCCTGCTGTGTTCATTGGTTGTGTTGAGTTTCTTGAATTGTGATTGATCTGCCTAAAGGCCCAGCTATACCACTCTCAAGAACATATCCAAAGGATGCTTCATCCTACCACAAGGACACTTGCTCAACCATGTTTATTGCTGCTCTATTCATAATAGCCAGAAACTGAAACAACCTAGATATCCTTCAGTAGAAGAATGGATAAAGAAAATATGGTACATTTACACAACAGACTATTACTCAGCTGCTTAAAAAACAATATCATGAAATTTGCAGGCAAATAGATAGAACTAAAAAGAAATCATCCTGAGGCAATCCAGACCCAGAAAGATAAATATGGTATGTATTCACTTTTATGTGGATATAACCCATTAAGTAAATAATAGTTTACAATCCATAGACATAGAGAAGTTAAGTATATAGGAAGGGACTGGATGGGAGTGGGCAGACACATGGTTTTCTTTGGGAGGGGAAAGCAGGGAAAGATTTTAAGGATGGGCTTGGGCAAATGGGGATGGGAAGGAGAGAACTAGATGGGGAGGGGAGAGGAGATAGGGTTGAGGGTAGGTAATGGGGGGAGACACAGCTAGAATGAAGGGCATTTGAGGGGATGATATAGGAACTTAAATGGAAACTTCCCTTAAAAACTTATGGGGTGATCCTAATGAGGTCTCCTAATAACGGGATACGGAGTCCAAAGTTGCACATCTCTTGTCTCCAAATGAGACTTCCAGTAGCAGGACTAAGTTGCATTCAAGTAAGTTGTTCGCTAAGGGTCCCATGGAAACCCCCCAAACAACCTGAACTCTTGCTAAGACAATGGGTTGCTCTCCAAGAAACTGACAGCAGGGCCCCACTGCTGAAGACAATACCTACACACTCAATGATTATGAGTCTTCACCCCTAACATTCTAGTGTCTTTGGGGCAGGGAAAGTATTCTGCAGGCTGCTGAAGGAGAAACATAAGCCCAGCCACAAAACATTTGGCCTTCACTTCTTTTGATTTTTGCTGGTCTGAGATTATTTATTCCCCGGTGTTTTCATGTGTATTGTTAACCTCTGTGGATTGGAAGTTTTGTTCTAGCACCTTCTAAAGGGCTGGATTTGTAGATAGATATTGTTTGCATCTGATTTCATCATGAAATGCCTTATTTCCCCATCTGTGGTAACTGAAAGTTTTGTTGGCTATAGTAGAGTAAGGGTTGGCATCTGTGGTCTCTTAGAGTCTGCAGCACATCTTTCCAGGCCCTTCTGGCTTTTAGAGTCTCCATTCAGAAGTCAGGTGTAATTTTTAATAGGACTGCTTTTATATCTTACCTGGTCTTTCCCCTGGCAGCTTTTGAATATTCTTTGTTCTGTATATTTAGTGTTTTGATTATTATGTGCTGAGGGGACATTCTTTTCTGGTCCAATCTATTAGGTGTTTTGTATGAATCTTGTACCTTCATAGACATTTTCTTCTCTAGGTTAGGAAAATTTTCCTCAGTGAATTTTTTGAAAATATTTTCTGGGCCTTTAAGCTGGAATTTTTTTTTTTTTTTCCTTTCTGTATTCCCTCTTATTCTTAGGTTTGGTCTTTTCCCAAATTTGGTCTTGTCCCAAATTTCCTGAATGCTTTGTGTTAGGAGGTTTTAGATTTAACTTTTTCTTCTTTAACTGATATATCCCTTTCTTCTAGCATATCATCAAGGCCTGAGATTCTCTCTTCCCATTTCTTGTATTCTGTTGGTGAAGTGTGCCTCTGGCTCCTGGGATTGAATTCCTAAACTTTTCATTTCCAGAATATCTTCAGTTTATTGTGTTTTCTTTTATTGAGTCTATTTTTCATTTTCAGGTCTTGTGTTAGAAAGCCTTGCTGGCTGGTCAGGCTGCTGCCCATCATGTACCCTAGCAGCTTTTGCCAAAAAGCTTGAAGACATGGAGACACCCTCCCCTCCCCAGAGAAATTTCCTACTCTCTACCTGCCCTTGTCTGGAAAATGTCACTGGGCCCAGAGGACTGACCTCATCCTAAAAGCTGTGTCTAAACCACATGCCTGATTTATCTTTAGCTTGACCCTTGGTGCAGATCCCTGCTAGAGGGTTTGTGCTAGGAGCTCTGCCATCGGACCGTACTGCCACATACGAAGCCTTGTGAGTAGGGAATGTGCCACTTAATGTAAATTAGCATTTGTCTGAGGCTTCTCAATCCTATGCATTACTTATATTTTGGAATAGAGCTGAGCTGATTCAGCCAAGTCTGTTCTCTTGGAAGGCTATCTCCATCACAGCCACAGCCATCTGGACCTGCCCCCCATTTCTCCTCCCTCTAGCCTTCTAGACAATATGCGCCCAATGACCCTCAAAGAAGAAGCAGAGCCACGGTCTTAAACAATTTTATTCCTTTCCTTTCACTGTCTGGGCTTCCTGGCTTTCACTGAGGGATTTATCCATTCCTTCCAATTATTTTGTTTGTGTTTCCCTGCATTTCTTTAAGGGATTTATTCATTTACCTCTTAAGAACCTCTAATATCTAACACAGGTTGTTTTAAGGTATTTTTCTTGTGCTTAGGTATGTTGGAATATTCAGGGCCTGCTGTCATAGGGTAGCTGGACTCTAATAGAATATGTTGCCTTGGCTGTTAATGATTGTGTTTCTATGCTGGCGTCTACGGCATTTGGGATTGAGTTGATTATAATTCTAGGAGCCAGTTTCTGAATTTGTATTTGTAGGGTGGGTATTTTGTTCCTTGATTTCTATTTCCTTTCTGGGTTTTTGGAGAGTGTGATGGTTGTGTGTTGTGTGGTAGGAAGTTTAATTTGAACCTGATAGTTGTGGCCAGTGCAGGTTCCAGGTAAAATGAGTTTCTGAGTGTTGGAGACTGACACATGGGGATAGGTTAGGTGTCTGAAGGGTTCTCCAAGGTGACAAGAACAGAGTGTTCCGTGAGGATCTGCTTGTTTTGTCTCCTTGAAATGAGGGAACAGTGAAGAGAACTCACCCCAGAGGGTCTGCTACAGCACTGGCACTGAGAGAGGAACAGGAAAGGGAAGATCTACAGACAGCCTGGCCTTCCTTCTTCTCTGGCAGGAGTGGTTAGCGGGGAGTGTCTCCTGGAGTTGAGGGTTGGGGTGAAGCAACAAATGAGTGTTGCAGATGGTTCTTTGTCCTAGCCCTTAAGCCCCAAATGAACACAGACACTATATTAATTATTAAATTGTCCAGCCGATGGCTTGGGATTCTTACTGGTTAGCTCTGTCTTAATTATTAACCCATAACTACTACTAATTTATGTATTTCCATGTAGTTTTGGCTTATAGAGAATGCTGGACATGCAACTCCTTTGCTTGCTACATCAATACTGTTCTGGCAGGCTCTTCTGCCTACCTGTCCCCAGACTTCTCCTCTCCTAGTCCTGTCTATCTTCCTGCCTCATTGGCCATTGGCTCAACAGTGTTTTATTCATCAACCAATGAGAAACATATACAGAAGGACATCCCCATCAAATGGGGAGAGGGGTTTTTGGGGAGAAGGTCTGTGGGATCCCGGATGTGGGGAAGGGGAAGGAAGGTAGCTGCAGGTGTTCTGTTGCAGAGATGAGGGGTGAGCCCGGGGGTTGGGTTTGGAGGGGAGGAGGGAATGGTGAAGGTCTTCAGTTAGCATCCCTGCTTTTCTGCTCTGCTCAGCTGGTGTGTTCCCAGCAAATGCCTGCTCGTGTGGAGGCTGAGATACTGGGATGAGTTGGAGAAAGAAGGAAGATTGGAGGAGAAGATCTTTGTGATCTGTTGGGGATGGGGTCATAGCAAAGGAGGTCCCCAGCAGACTTTATGATACAGAGCTTGGGAGGAGACTGGGAGGGGGCTAGATTGGGAGGAACAGAAGGAGAGGTGTGGGTCAGCCTTCAGCCTACTTGTTTCCATGGTAAGACAGCCCTTGGGTTAGCAGGGGATGCCTGCTAGTGTTACTTTAGTGGCTGGAATAAAACAATGAATTAGGGGATGGAGGTTAGAAGGGGAAAAGGCCTGGGACTCATAGGAGATAGGAACAGGGGTGGTGTCATGAGAAACTGCCATGGGTGTTTGCTGCAGAGCTTGGTATGAGACTGGGGGATTTAATCTGGGGGGGGGCAGAGGGAGAAAAGAAGCTCTACAGGCAGCCTGCCTGGTTTCTAGTAAGAAGCCTCCAATTTTGGCAAATACTGTGGTTCTTAAAAAAACATTGTGTGGCAGTTACCTGTTATGACCAAGCCAGATAACATTAAGCCATGGAGGAGGAGGTGAGCTTTCTACAGTTTTTTGACTTCCAGGAGGGAGAATCAGTTTTCTTTAAGGGTTTTGACTCTGGTAGGTTCAAAGTGCTCCATTGGATGGCCTCCACACCAACAAGTATGTGGGGAGGCCATATTGAACTCCTTGGAGTTAAAAAAAGGAAAAGAAGAGGACATGAAGTTGGAAGGAATAAGGATGTATCTGAGAGGACTCTTGGAAGGGAGGATTGAGGTATGAATATATTTAAACACATTGTATGAATGTATGTAATTCTCAAAGACTGAATTAAAATGATACATTACAAACACCATGTAGACAAACTCAATCTCCTTTGTTGGCTCAGCCCCAAACAGGTTACTTTTGACTGACCTTTGATTTCCCCCTGCATCTGATTGGCCTCATGTATTCTGAAGGGTGTTAATCCTGTGACTTCTGTGTGTGTGTTGTGTGTGTGAATCATGCACAAGTGTATGAATGAGATCAAAGGACAACCTCAGATGTTATTCCTCAGGTGCCATCCACCTTGGATTTTCAAGACAGGGTCTCATCGGCCTGGTACTCATTAAGTAGGAAGGACTGTCTGACTTGTGAGCTGCAGCAATCTGCTGTCTCTGCTTTTACAACCCTGGAATCATGGACAGGAACTTCAATGTCCATTTTTTTTTAAAAAATGTGGAGTCAGGGGATAGAATTCTGGCCCTTGTGCTTGCAAGACAGCTGCTTCAAGAACTGAGCTACAACTCTAACCCTATTATTTCAATAACTGAGGGATTCAGTCTATCTCAGTGGACAATGGTGGCATGCAATATTCACCTGTAGCTTCTGACGGTGTCTTTTGTACTCTTCACACAGTATCTGCCCTGAGTCTCAGCAGGTCTTGATTAAGTGACAGTGTGTAGCTCAACTGCAGCAAGTGCAGAGAGCAAGGAGGTAGCAGGAAGGAAAGACAAGGGGCTTTGCTCTTGGCTTCTGCTTTGCCCATATGGTTAAGTGGTGATATATTGATTATGTTTTATTAAAGCTTGCCTGAGGATTCAGAAAACAGTCAGCCACAA